>NC_045430.1:206053873-206356904 GCF_902635505.1 Sarcophilus harrisii | reverse complement strand
AGAGGTATTAGTCCCAGTTGGGTTTAATTGGTTTTCTTTGTTATAAGGAAAGTTGGAGGAAAGAACAGAATTAGAAAGTAAATGTGATATTAAAAAAAAAATTAAAATTCTCAATAAAACATTAGAGCTAGTGAGTGATAGCAAGAATTTCCTCTGAGTCTTCCAAGTTTAAAAATACTCTCAAGAACTAAGTCGAGGACTAAATTAGGAAGTGACTTCTGTGCCACAGGAGTGCTTAAGGAGAGGCTAGATAACCACTTGGGGATGTTGTACAATGTATTAATGCACTGAGCAGAGGGTGATCTCTAAAGTTTCTATTCTAAAAGTCTGAGTTTAGAGGACTGAGATCAAATCCCAACTCTGCTGATTGCCACCTTTGTGACTTTAAGCAATGTATTTCACCTCTCTGGGCCTCAGTTTATTTATCAGTAAAATAAGAGGGCTAGACTAGTTGACTTGAAAGTTCCCCTCTAGTTTTAAATACCTTGATCTTAAACATTCCAGGGGTGGGAAGGTAGGGAGTGGAGGTTAAATATTAGAAGCTAAGGTAAAGTGCTGGGCAGTCTCTAGACTGATCACTGCCACAGTCACAGGTTGAGCTAGCTATCAGCAAAAGAGTAAAGAAGGGAGATGTCTTTTGCACCCTCTCTTTTTCCTTTTGAAGTATCCCACTCAATCCAGTGGCCTCCTGTTTCCTTTGGCTCTCTGGGGCCTCTCAAGGCCAGAGTCTGGGTCAGACTTCTCTCTTATCTTCCTCCAATCAAAACTTACTAATTCTGGGTCCCATTTGCTCTGAGGCCCTGCTTTCTTTGAGGGGACGGTGTCTGCTAATGGTTTGAATCAGACAATAATAGCTGACACTTATCTGGTGCTTTGAGGTTTACTAGATCATCACAACAACCTCTGTGTGACAAATTCTACAAATATCTTTGCCAAGAAAGCCTCAAATGGGGTCACAAAGAGTTGAAAGGATTGAACAAAAGATGTATTATTATTCCCATTTTACAAAGGAAGAAACTAAATCTCATTGAAGGTAAATAATTTGTTGATTCAAGTCAGAAAGCATTTATTAAATGATAACTATATGCCAGGCACTGTGCTAAGTCCTGGAGCTACAAAGAAAGGCAAAAAACCATGTCTCCCCTCAGGGAGCTTATGGTTTAGTGGAATAAAATACCATGAAAACAATTAGGTATGTACATGTACAGAAAAGGTTGGAGGGATTTCTTGGTCATGTCACAAGTTAGAGTTGAAGGAAAGATTTTGAGATGTCATGTCTGACTCTAAAAACAAACGCTTTTTCCAGCATGACACATTGTCTGGATAATCTAATCACTGTCAATGTGTTCTTCCCAGATCATATATTTCTTCCACACTACAAGAATAATGCAGACTTCATGAAAAGAGCTTTTATTAGTTTATTCATTCAGCAAGTAGATGATGAAATAGATGGAGTACCAAAATTTGCTGTTATGAAAACCCAAGTTCAAATCTAGACACTTATTGGCTATGTGACCCCAATCAAGTCAATTTCTGTTTGCCTCATCTGTAAAATGGAGATGATAATAGTACCTAGGTCTATTATTGTGTGAGGAAACTCCCTAGTGCTCCCAGGGTTGTTATAATAATCAAATGAGATATTTGTAGAACACCTAGGATGTAGTAATACTATATAAATGTTAACTATTATCATTACAACATTTATTAAATTCTTACCACATACAAGGTATGAGACAACATGGTGTAGTTTAAAAGCAAGAGTTAACCTAAGAAGCTGGAAGTTCTCTGTTCAAGTCCTACCATGACACAGATTTAATGACATGAGTGAACAAATCTCTTTACTTCACAGTGATTTCTAGGCAACTCTCTAAGACTAAAAGTAGCAAAGGGTATTATTTCCTTATCTGGGAGTTCTCGAAAGTAGTGAAATCCCAAGTTCCAGTAATCTCAAATCGTATCATATTGACTTCTTCACACTACTTATTAGGATTACCTTCAGTTCATGAATCCCTTCATAAAATTTCATATACTCTAAATACCTCAAATGAAAGCCCTAACAATACCACTCTCTAGTTATATATTTTGGATAAATGCCTCAAATCTCTCTATTCTTCATTGGTTAAAAAAAATACCTACCCTGTCTCAAAAAACCAGGACTTAATGAAATAATATATCTAAAAGTATTTTTTAAATGGCAGTGCAGTGAGAAAAGCACTTGGAATAGGGGACAGAAGGAAGAAATTCTAGACCTGGTCCTATCACCAAATAGTTCAATTCAACAAATGTTTAATGAACAAGCAGTGTGCACTTAGATTGTGCTTCTTAAGTCTTCTGTAACCCAACTCCTGCCCTTAAACCAAGGAACTTCTTAATCACCTCCCAATTCCTCAGTCTCCTCAGTTCTTATGATCTAGTTACCAATTCCACTTCAGCTAGCCAATTTTGTCATCACTTGCAAGCATTCCACATCAATGATCAAAATGCAAAAAATTCTTTTTATCAGATCATAATCTATTATTATCTCACCAATCACTATTCCTAAATCTATTATTGCTCCTTGCCAGACTTCCAATCTCTATCCCTCTCACTGTCCTCTCAGGCCACTCTACACCCCCCACTAATCTCTCTTTCTTCCCTTGTCAAACTTAACACAAGAGTTAACAAGTTCAATTGCATAGTCTTCTGCCTTCTATTCTCATAGATCTAGATCCTATTGGTGGTGCCCATGATTTGCTAAACTCCAAATTTGTATTATTCCCACCCTCTACTTCCTCTATTCCTACTTCTATACAGCTGAATAAAGCTAAAGGAAATTACACAACGGAAATAAATGAAAAATTATGGTATGGATGTGTCATAGTTCCCCTTCAATCATCAACAAAGTAAACAATTGTGCCATTTTGATACTTCTCATCTAATAATTTGTTTATCTCTGGGAGTTCTTAGCACATCAAAGAGGCATTAGGAAAACAATAACTGACTTTAGAATCAAAAGAATAAATACATGTAAAGATCACATAATTTTTTCTATACTAATAACCCCTGGAAAAGTTTTGTGTTTTTTTAAATTACATTGGGAATTATATTGGGAATAAAAGATCCAGCAACAGGTATAATCTTCCAGTCTGCTGGTGTATAATGAACATTGTCCAGGTGATAGATATTAGCCATAACATTCTCTAATGGCAAAAGGATCACAACTACCGTTCATATAAATTTGGGTCAAGGTCAGAGAGAGGAGTTTTATTGTTATTGTAAACCAGGACAGGAAGAATGAGTCAATTGACAGCATTCCTCCGTCAGCAAGTGAGTTCTTTACAGGGTTTCCTACCAATGCAGAGATTGTAAGAATCAGAAGAAATGAAGGGTAGTCAGTCCAGATATGCAGCTGACCTTGGAAATGGGACAGAAACTTGCTAATCTCTCACTGACCTCCCAGAAGCTAAGCAAGGCACTCTTGTTTTGTTCTATGATTAGCATAGTAAAGGTGCTGGAAAAGGGTGAAAACAAATATGATAAATTGGGGAGAAGTGACTGCTCATTCACTCTGAAATGGAGCCTACTTAAAAATTGGAATCACATGCAACCCAACCATTCAAACTCTACTGCAGAGAGTGCAATTCTGTTGGGCTGGCCATATTGTTTGATTGTCATGTACATTTTCCTAAAAGACTGTTTTATGGAGAACTAACACATGGCAAGCACTCACATGGTGATCAGAAAAGGGATACAAGGACACTCTCAAGAACTTTGGAATTGATTATGGTATATGGGAGGACTACCCAGTATGATGTGCCCTCATCAGAGAAGGTGTGTTCTAGGCTCAAAAGAAACTCGAGATGCATAAATTTAGAAAATCCCATGTACACATGGATTATTTGTATCCAAATTTCAAACTCACATTAGTTTGATCAGTCATAGTTGGAAACGCTGTACTTTGACTCCAACATAGTGATGTCATTTTGGTACTCTTTGAGGATGAAAAACAACCACCAACTGACTTATATCATACATACATATGAGGTATTTATACCATAGTGAGATTTCATTGTTTTGTTTTAATATACAAGAATGTATACTCTCAGAATCCATCAATACATATGGGTTACATGGTTACTGTAGTGCACCAGGCACTGTGAGAATTGCTGGCAATAGACTGAAATGAAACAGCCCATCATCTCAGAGAGCTTGCATTTTTTTCTTTTTTTTTCTTTTCTTTTTTTTTTTTTTTTTTTTTTTTTTTTTTTTTTTTTTTTTTTTTTGGAAGCAATCAGGGTTGAATGACTTGCCCAGGGTCATTAAGTATTGAGTATCAAGTATCTGAAGTATTAAGTGTCTGAAGCTGAATCTGAACTCAAGTTTTCGCAACTCCAGGATTGGTGCTCTATCCAGTTGGCCACTGAGCTGCCCCAGAAAGCTTACACTCTACTGGGGGTTCTACATGTACATAGGGCCACTGGGCCCAGATAGTTCTGAGGAGAAAATGAAATTGGCAACCTTGCACAGCCCGCCCTCCCCAACATAAATCCAATTCACTTGCATGTCATGGCATCACCTCCCTGATGTCATAATCATCTTCAAGAATGGATGACAAATAACAACAATTGAAGTATATCCAAAAATAAAAGGAAAGTAACTCAGAGAGAGGAAAGGAAATAGAAATGGGGGGAATGTCAGGAAATTATAGAAAGTGGTGCTTCAGCTAAGCTTTGAAGTAAATGGAATGGACGGATTTAAAACACAGGTGAGATTCTGGCGATAGAGAACAAACACAAGCTCAGCAAAGGAAGAGAATGAGTATCACTCTTCAAAATAATCACTATAGGAGACTGATCATGTATTCCAAAGATGCTACCTGACACTGTTTACCCAAGAAATCCACTATTTCTCTTGTTGAATTACCATTAGAGCCTTTAAAATATTCTTCTGAATATCCTGTGATGACAAAAAACTCATCCTTTGGAGACAGAATTTTTTTGATAGCAGCAAATAATTCAGAGGCAAATCTAGTGAATAAGGGAGATGGTCATACTGGTTGATGCAATTTTTTAAAATAAATTTTGAACAAATATAAGGTGTCCTCAGTAGTAATCAGGGTTATTCTTGTGTGGCTCCAGGGAAATTTTCTTTTCTTTTTTTGAGTTTTTCGCAAGTATTTATTTCAAACCAAACACCAAGAAATATAATTTAACATTCAATATTTTGAGAAACAAGAAAAAAATAGAATTATGTGTTTCCGCTGTATTCTTTTAGGAGTACCATAATATAATAATCCTATATTTATTCCTTGATAAATACATATACTTTTTCCCCTTTATTCCAGATACTAGGGGATAATGGATTTAGAAGATCTGATTTGGAGTCTCTTTATTATCTATTAAACATATTTTTTTACTCTATATGTAGTTTTCTACCTCCATTAAAATAAATATAAAATAGAATATAAAAGCTCTCTGAGTATAGGGATTGTTTTTTTTTTTGTTTTGTTTTGGTTTTGGGTTTTTTTTTTGTCATGACCAAACCGTTATTTTGCTGTACAAATAGAATCAGACTTTGAAATATTGTACAATTAGCTTGTGAAGGAAATCAAAAATGCAGGTGGGCAAAAATATAGGGATTGGGAATTCAATGTAATGGTTTTTAGTCATCTCCCAGAGCTCTTTCTCTGGGCGTAGCTGGTTCAGTTCATTACTGCTCCATTAGAAATGATTTGGTTGATCTCATTGCTGAGGATGGCCAGGTCCATCACAACTAGTCATCATCTAGTATTATTGTTGAAGAATATAATAATCTCTTGGCCCTGCTCGTTTCACTCAGCATCAGTTCGTGTAAGTCTCTCCAGGCCTTTCTGAAATCATCCAGGGAAATTTTCAAAAAGAGAAGCTTTGACAATGTTGTATGCAATGAGCATCATTGTTATAAGTTTAGAGCCCTGAAGAAGCCTACGTGGAAAGAAAAACAGTCCGTCGGATACATAACTTCTGGAAGATTGATTCAAAGACCACACTCATTATGGTAGAGTCACACTAAATCTTGCTCACAGTTTCATCAGGAAGCACAGTAGGATTTTATCTGCCACTCTCTGAAGGTGCCAATTCTTAGAAATGAATATATTTTGCTGAACAAGTAACTCCTGAGAGATGCTATAGATATGTTCTTTCAAAGGTGCAAATGAAATGATGTATTATATCAAAACATATCTTAACAGCTCATTATTTAAAAGAATACTGTAAATTATGAACTAGATAATCCTTTTAAAAACAGATACTCACCCCTATTTTATAGTTTGTAATTCCATATTTTTAACATATCAAGTTTGTTGAAAATGGGACCTTCCCTCCTATATTTGTGGGAAATGCATATAGATGTAAAATAAGAAAAGGGACGAAGAATCTATAACTATGTCTTCATTAGGGTGAAGAAAGTCCCCTCTACCAATGCAGGTCACTCCTTTCTGCAATCTACAATTTTAGAGCGTTTCCTAGAACATTGGGAAGTAAAGTGACCTGCCCAAAATCACACAACACAGCTAGTACTTCAGTCCCTTGAGAAGGAAGGAAGGGAAGGAAGGGGGCCAAAGTAAAGAGAGAGAAATGGGAAGGAAAGAGATGAAGGAGGAAGGAGAAAGAAAAGTGGGGAAGAAAGGAGGAAAAGATAGAAGAAACAGAGAGAAATGGGGAGAAAAGAAAGATTAACAGGGAAGGAAAGAAAAGAGACAGAAGAAAGGGGGGAAAGTGGAGAGGAAAGATGATGGAGGAAGGAGAGAAAGAAACAGAAGGGGAAGAAAGGAAGGAGAGAGAGAAACAGGAAAGGGGGAGTAGGGAGGAAAGAAAGATGAAAGAGGAAGGAAAAAAGGAAAAGGGGGGGTATAGAGAAGGGAGAAGGAAGGAGAGAGAGTGAGATTGAGGTTTTAAAGACAAAGAAGCTAGAGAAAGGAAGGAGAGAAGATGGCTAACTCCACAAGAGGAAAACATCCTCTTAAGACTTTCTGATTATTTCTATCATCAGAGCTCTTCATCTCTGAGCTATTTCTCCTGCTTCATAAACAGACAGTTTGGCCAGCTTCACACAAAACTCAGCATAGGAATCACAAAGTCTGAGGATTAGAAAGTTTGGTCTGTCCCTGCATATAGCTGTAAATGAACTTTATTAGATGGCAGGGAGATCAAGCCTTCAGGTAAACAGGAACATTTGCCAAGTGGAAATCCCAGCCCTTTGTATATTTAGTAATGAGTGAAGATAAGATTTCTTTTTGACAGCATGACGGATACAATCATAAAAAACAATTGTGCTGCTGTAACAGAATATACTTTAGAAGCAACCTGATGGGTAAGGCTTCTACCTGAACAGGTTTTTACTTTCCAAGATTAAAGGGGCCTTAAAGTCAGCTGAATGTCTAACCCAGGGAAGAAATAATATTTCTTTTCAGGTAAGTTAAGAGTTAATAGTCCTTAGCCTGCCAAAGTCCTGTAGATTTCAATAATCAATGAGTCATTTTGGTGTATTTATTTAGTGTATTTTATGGTCATCCAGATACAGGAAGCAGTGAACTGCCAATTCTTCAGGGAAGTTTGATTTATGTTGTTTTCCCCTCCTCTCCCAACTCTTCCACATAATTCCTCAGAGGTATGTTCTTCTGAATAGGAAATACACTGGCCCAGGCATGAGAAGAGTAGGATTCAAATCCTTACTCCTCTCAGTGTATGACCTTGGATAGGTAATTTAACTTTTCTGAGGCTCAGTTTCCTCATTGGTAAAAAACAAGATCAGATCTAAAACTGTAAGTAACCTTGCAAGTCATTTTGGAAAAGAAGAAATGGAGGTTAAGTGACTTACCTACCTCACACCAGGTCATTGTGAGGAAAAACTTTTATCATTAAAACATTTTAGAGATGTGAGTTATCTAATTATTGGTGAGATAAATTTCTTAGTTTCAGGATAATTTCTTGCTACCCCTTAATTACTGGAGCAAGTTATTACTGTATAACTAGTAAAGACTAAGATTCATTCGAAGGCCTGGATTAGAACAGCCAATTCAACAATGCAATATAACATGCAGCATCTATGAACAAAAATTAATATCTACAATAGGAAAGAATAATTAACCATATTCATGAATATGGATTTTACTTGTACTTTGGTAGTGAGGGATATTCATTTCTTAGTTTAAGACAATTATCTTGATTACAGATTCTCCAATTGGTGTCATAGTAAATGTTTAACTGGGATCATAATTTTTGTTTAATTTGCTCCATTAAGTTTTCTACATCACTTTGTTAAATATAGATATTTAACCAAATACCAATGTGTAGCTTTTGTCCATTTCTTTGTTCAAACTCCTCACAATAAAAATTAAGCTCTCAAGCCAAAGTCAAGGTAACTCCAGCACACACCTGGGTTCATTTGAACTTGGTATCTGCTGTGAAGTGACCAGTTCATGCTAAGCTACAATGGAGTAGAGTGAAACTTTAAATGCATTATCATTTATTCTTGGACACTCACAACTTCAATGAAGATAGAATGTCTTTGAAATAAAATTAAAGGAACTCTTCACAGGAAGAGGAAAACCAAAGTTCAGATATCATCAATTCCTGGAAACTTTCAGTAGCATAGAATTGTGAAAAGAATGCAAAGGTCAAAAGGATTTGGGGTAAAAAGAACTGGGATTGCTTCCTAGCTCTACCACTTCATATCTGGGTCTCTGGATGAGTCACTCCTCCATTTGTACGATGAAAGGATTGAAACAGATCTCTAGCAGTTCCTTCGAGCTTAAAGTCGATGATGCCAATTTAACCTTTCTTGTATTCTGTTGCCTCACTTGTAGAGAATAATAGAACCTTACTTTACCTGTTTGAAGGCAAGCTGCTAAATTTCATCATCAGGTTCCAGAACCATTTTCAGGTTCTGCTGCCATCCCCAAGATTCACAAATAGATGCTTTTAATATATATATTTTTTTTCTTTGACCATAGAAGTATAAACAGGAACCTATTTCATGAAATTTGCTAATTATTCCTCCAAACTCTTGGCATCAGGGGGAAGGAAAGAGGCAGGAGATGTGATTTTTATATAATGAAAAACACCAGGAAATAAAAAGCAATCAATTCAAGGCTTTTGACTGGTTGTGCTGAGATTGACTTTTGTCGACAGCTGAAACAAATGAATTGATCTCAAATACTAAAGCAAAACTCTGCAGCCATGATCCAGGCAGAACTTCTTGAAATCCTGCCTTTACTGACCTGGATTCTTTCCAATTATTGCTTTTTCACTAATGTGAAAATGTACTTCAATTCATCTCAAATTGAAAATAGGGAATTAAAAAACTAGTTTAGAATTGACTTCAATGTTGTTTGACTGGGTATGTAAATCTTCTAGGATAAATAGCTTGGGGAGATTCCTTTTTAAGCTCGATATACCTTATGCAATAAAAAGAAGTATAGAGGCTCACAAATAAATAAACAAAACATCTGAAATTTTGCTGCTATCTAGGAAAGAAAAATATTTCCCAACAAAATAACCTTTAAGCAATTTTCACTTTTGTACCTCATTTTCCTCATCTAAGCCATTGGGGTCAAACTCAAACAGAAATAAATGAATCCCTAGAGTTGCATATTTACTTAGAACACCACTAATATAAAATTAATATTATCTCTTGTATTATATTTTTTATTTATTTTGTTAAACACTTTCCAATTATCTTTTAGATTGCTTCTTCCCTGCCCTTGGGAATTTTGTGGCATACTATGTGCCAGGGAGGAGTTTGATACCTGTGATACCTCTATTTTATAGATGAGCATGATAAAGTGTAAAGAGATTATATAATCTGTCCAAGATCGTATAGAATAGCAAAGGGAAAATCCAGACCAAGGTTCTAATACCATCATCTTAAGGACATCTGGAATCTGAGTCTCCATCCTCCAAATCTATATCCATTAATGTATAAGGATGGCAAATGTTAATGTGCTACCAAATTAAATAATAACAGGCAGCATACTCTAGTAGAAATAGCACTGGCACTAAAAACAGACCTGGTCTTGAGATGGCTCACTTTATAGAGCACCAGCATCTAGAATAAGGAAGATCTAACTTCAAATCCTGTCTCAAACATTTATTACCTATGTGACCATGGGCAAGCCTCAGTTTCCTCCTCTGTAAAATGAGCTGGAGAAGGAAATGGCAAACCACTCTAATATCTTTTCAAAAAAAAAACTCAAATGGAGTCACAAAGAGTTCAGTGACTAAACTGACAGAAAAACTACTACAAAAATATCAACCATAGGCAATTTATTTAATCTCTCAGTTATCTAAAACAGGAATGATCTTATTTGTAGTACTTCATTGGATTTTTGTGATGATTAAACAAGATAATCTATTTAAAGCACTTTGTAAACCCTGAAGTGCTTCGTGAATTATTATTGAATAAATAACAACAACAATGGAAACACTGGTGTACTTTGGCCAAGAGCAAACACCAGAGAAAGTCAGGTAGACCCACTAACCAAAGATAAAAATCAAATTTCCCTCTATTACAAATGCCCTTAGAAGAACATACCAACAATACCTCTGCATCACTTCTTGCCAAGGCAAAAGCCAGAGTGGCCATTACTAATATGGAAATCTATATGCATTAGCTAAGCAGGAGCTGCAGAATCAATATTTTTGTGATCCAAGTTAAAAGACAAGTAAAAGACCTGGAAAAGGATTAACAGCATGTGCTTTGTCAATCAATGATCTTGTGATAATCCAAACAATAAGAAAATGAGAGGATCTTTTGAAATTCTTCAATCCTCTAAATGTGCATTTATTAAATTCCTGTGGCATGCCCAACAATGTGCTAAGAAACGGGGTGGGAATAGATAATATCCATGCACTTCTATCCTTGGAGAAACTTACCTTCTCTCTAAGGAAGGGAATAATGTAAAGTAGAAAGGAGAGAAATGGATTTGGAGTCAAAGAGTCCAGTGACAGGAGTTCAAATCCAGATTCTGATGCTTCCTAGCTGTGTGCCATTAGAGAGGTCCCCCTACCTCTCTGGGTTCTCTCCAGATCAGGTTTACAAAGTGCTTTACACAGATTATCTTGTTTAATCTTCACAACATCTCCATAAATAAGTACTAAGATTATCCCTATTTTATAGATTAGGTAATTGAGAGATTGAATAACTTGCCTATGATTGACTTTGTTGCTGTTGTTCAGTCATTTCAGTTGTGTGTGACTTTTCATTACCCCATTTGGGGTTTTCTTGGCAGAGATACTACAGTAGTTTGTCATTTCCTTCTCCACCTCATTTTACGGATAAAGGAAATTGAGGTAAATTGGGTTAAGTGATTTGCCCAGGGACACATAGCTGCAACATGAGGGGATGGTATTAGATAATCTATAAAATCCATTTCAACTCTAAATCCTACCATTGTAAGACATATAAACCTAAAAACATAAAACAATCAGAAAACAATGCAAAACAATATAGGTATATCTCATCAAATATTATTACTGGTATCAAATTTAGACAAAGAGTTCTCTAAGCCAGTCAGATCCAATGTTATAAATACAATAACTTTATGGCAGAATTCTCTAATGTTACAAAAAAGTTTATTTACAACAGATTAATAATCCCTACTCAGATATGCTTTAACTATGCAGCCAGGAGCTAGGAGCTAACCTCTCAGTACTCCCAAGCAGTTCTCCTCTGATCTAGATGGTAGAGGGAGTTTCCACACCAGGAATTTCCTAAATCAATGAATGTCTGTTCTAATCCTAAAGGGGTATGGAACAGGAGAGTAAGGGGTAGAGTATAAAAGTGTTTTTCCAATGATATTGGTCAGAACAACTTTATAAATGGTATCCCTGAATAAGAGAACAATTACTCTGAAGTAAGTAGTGTAGTTTTATCCCTATTTTACAGATAAACAAAGCAAGGGGGTTTTTTTTGGTAAAAATAAATTTCCCAAGATCACAGAGCTATACCACAGTATAATACAAATTCTTTAATACTAACATAATATACTAAAATTTATATATTATACATGGAACATAATATGGTATATAATATATTGAAATAATATATATTATCTATAATGATGAATATATGATAGTATAATCAATTTAGCATACTAATAATAGTATATGTAGTAATATAGTAATAATGGGAAATTTTAATAGCTAACACTTATAAAGCAATTTACGTTTTGCAAAGTTTATTACACAAATTATCTCATATGATCCTCACATACTGGAGAGAAGTGGATATTACTTTCCCCATTTTACAGATGAGGAAACTGAGGCAGACATAGATTAAGTGACTTGCCTGAGCCACATAGCTAATAAATATCTGAGACAGGTTTGAACCATGTTTCCTCGTTTCACATCTAACAGTCTTTCTGGTATTGACTGCTAAATTATCTGATTGATAAATTATCAAACTAAAAGTATGGTTCAGATTCAAGAAAAAAAAAAAAAAGAAGAATCAAAAGCTTACTTGGATCCTTTTGCTACAGAGACTGGAATGTGTAGACAAGCAAACTTTCAATACCAATGGCAAAAAGGGATTAGTACTGAGGTAAAATGTGAGGTACCATCCAAAGCTGACAGACCTCTCCACCTAAATCCATGACTTCCTTTGCATTTCCTAAAGGAGTTCCTTCATTTCGGAGTATGGATCATGAAACTCAATAGTGGAAAGAACATTGAATATAGCTATGTAGCTATAGGCAAGTCACTTAACTTCTCTAAACTTCTAAGATTTTTTTCTATAAATGGGGGGTATTAATATTTGCTCTCCCTGGCCCATAGTGTTGAAGGGAGAATAAAAGATTCTTTAAAAATTATATTGTAAGAAGGGTGTGTTCTATACACCAAACCCAGTTAATGTGTTTTTAAAATTGTATTCTATTTTTCAATTATCATTTATTTTTATTCTCCTCCCATATATCCCCTCCCTCAATTTAAAAGAAAAGCAAATCCTTGTATCAAATATACAGTAGCCAAATAAAACAACGGTTCCCCATCGTCCATGTCCAACAATGTGGGTCTCATTCATTCCACAAGTTGAATTCATCACCTCTGTCAGGCAGTGGAGAACATCATTCAGTTCTCTGGACTTATGCCAACCCCAATTAATTCCCTAACTGTGATAGATAGCTCTGATACCTTTGTGGAAAGAAAACAGGTCTATGATTGAATTATAGAATCCATCCAAGGGGTAAAAAAGGTTGAACAATTCCTACATGCCTCGGTTAATTAATCAAAGGTATAAATAAGGTGTAAAAGAAGTCCTCCATTAATTTGGAAGGGGTAAAGTGCTTCAAGCCTTGGATGAAATAAGATGATGCTACATAGAAAACATGTGGGAGTCAGTGAAAGAAGTAGACAAACCCCTCCCTGTATGTGTATGTATGTGTGTGTGTATATATATATATATATATATATATATATATATATATATATATATATATATATGTATGTATGTATAGATATATATATATACCTCTAAGTATATAAGAGCAGATTCCAGTAAAAGAATTCCAGCAACCACTTTGTGATTGAAGATCCAAAATCTTGAGGAAGTCTTAACACTCTAACAGTAGGGCAATTTGGGAGGGAGGAATGAGTAAGCCCTGGGAGAATGTCATGTTTCCCCTCCCATCCCTTGACATTAGAGAGATGAGATTAGAGTAGTAACAAACAATGCATGAGGGGACAAGTTAGACACATGAATAAGAAAGGGCAGCTCCAAGACTGTCCAAGGGACATGAGCTCAGGAAAACTTTTGTCTTTGTATTCCCTATCCCTTAGTCCATTGTTCAACACACAATAGATACTTTATAAATTAGTGATAGATTAAAAGGATTCATAACATTCTAAGATTGAGAGCTAGCAGAGACATTAGAATGTCTCTGAATTTTTTCTAGTCCAAATTTTACAGATGAGAAAATTGAGGTTCAGAGTGATTAAGGATTTTGCCCAATCTTATATACCTAATATTTGAAAACACCAAAATTCAAACCTGTCTTCTTCCTCCAAAACCACTACATCATTGAAAGTTACACAACTCTAAATTGGCAAAATCAAGATTATAATGCTCTTAGTATGGTCACCCAAATCTGATTAGCCCTACTTTGGCTCAGAATTCCAGAGCTCATGTTCTTCCAACTTCAGCCTCCCCATGTCAGGGATTTCAAAGTAAACAGTACCACACCAGTTCTACTAGCATCAAGACTGTTTATCACATACCAAGCACTGTGCTAAAGCTGGAGATGCAAAGAATGGCAAGAAGAAGAAAAAAGAAAAGAAAACCAAGGTCCCTGTCTACAATGAGCTTCCATTTTAATGAGAGAAACAGCATTAAACAGCTATATACAAAGAAGATATATGTATGCAGGATAAATGGAGAGTGATCTCTAAGGCAGAACTCTTCCACTGGGCAGATCATCACGAATTTCAGCCAAGTCAATGCGCCAGTCATGTTTTCTTGATCTAATTCCACAAGAAATGTGCCATCTCAGTACTGAATCAGCATAACTTTCAATACCAACTTTTTTTCAGAGGCTCCCCCAAATAGGCTGTTTCTGAATGAAATGACTTAGGGGGGCTCACACTCATTCTCTCATTCAGATTAAACAGGAAATGACCAGGTTTCTCCAATACTCACCACTTCAAGACAGTATAATGTGTGTATCAAATGTAGGGTGACTCCTGTATAGAAGGGGATCTGCAGGACGTGGAAGAGGAGTGGAGGTGAGAAGGAAAGAGTATTGTCTGGAATCAGATCATCGAGATCTTTCCAGTTTGGCCAATTACATCCTAGGTGACTTTGAGCTGGTCCCTTCCCCTCTCACAGTTTTCCTTATCCATAAAATAAGGAAATGCCTGTTCTTTCCTGTCCAACAAACTTGATAGAAGGGTCAAACATGGTTCTATACCATGACTCGAATGAACTCTACATAAATGTCAGCTCATATTATGTTACATAAGCGTCAGAGATAGGACCTTTAAGGCTTACGCACAGAGCCAGGGTGAGTGGCGAGCAAGATAAGCAGCCCCCAAAATGCATCTATTTCTAATGCTAGAAAATGCCTTTCTCTGCAGCCAACAGATATTTATTTTGTGTGCTTGTGCTGCAGAGAAAGTGCAAAGTCTGGTGCATCTGTAAAGCCCAAGGGGTCCAATTTTCAACATCGCCTGCAGCACACAGCTGACTTTCCCCAACTCTGCTCAGCTTGTATGAAGCTGTCCTTTAATTTAGCTCTTTGAGGGTATATGGAGACTAAAGATCATGGAGCCCAACCCCCCCTCACTTTACAGATGGGGAAACTGAGGTTAAGAGAGGTGAAAAGTCTTGCTTTTAGCAGCAGAGCTGGCCCTGACACCCAATGGTCCCCCAGCCTGTGCTCTTCCCATGCAACCACACCAGCAATCATTCTCCAGGGAATATGATTTGATCTGCAAAACATCCCTTATAATCACTAGCCAAGAGTTAATCACACCTTTTTAAAAAATGACATTTATTATCTATAGTTCACTTACATTTTTACAATAGGAGTGGGAAATTTGAAATGGTGTTTGGTAGGAAAGCAGGAAGAGAGGGAAAGAAAGAAAAATGATTTACTAGCCACAGGACATGCTAACTTTTTTAGGATATTCATGCTTCTGTCTTACTTATATATGGGAAATGACTGTAGCTAATTGTTAAGATCTAAACAATTGGGTAAACAAACAAATGGTGCCTTCCTGGCTAATCTGGGAGACACCAAAGAGTTGGGGGGTCGGGTGTCCCAGTTGACAATAGATCAAAAGGGAAACCAGACATTCAAGCAGAGGAAGGACAGTGAGATTAAAGAATAGTAAATAGGAATTAGAGCTTGGAGGTCTCCTTAAAAAGCATCTAGCCAATTCCCTGATTTTACAGAGGAGGAAACTGAGGACAAAAATGATAGCAGGAAATAACAGCTGAGAACAGAATCCAGATCTTCCAATAACAATTCCAATGCATTTTCCATTAGGTTGCACTGTCACATAATCCATCCTCACTTTTACCTCCTAGCTTTCTTTCTGACTCAGCTTAAATCCATCCTCCTATAAGAGGTCTTTCCTGAAACTCCCTTTTCCTCTCTGCTTCCCAATGTCTTTTCTCTAAGATTACTTTTCACTTATTCTATATACAGGTTGTCTGTGCCTAGTTGTTTGCATATAATCTCCCCCAATAAAATGAAGAGGGTGGATCACTTGCATTTGGGAACACAAAGCCATAGTAGGATTAAATGGATCAGGTATCCGCACTAAATCCCAAGTCAGTATGGTGAGCCCCCTGCAATGAAGGGCCACCAAGGAAGAGGGAACTGACCCACATTTGGAAATAGAGGAAGTCAAAGTTTTTGCACTGACCAGTAATGAGATCAACTAGTGAATAGTTGCTATACCTCCAGCCTGAGAAAGACAGGGAGAATCAATTTCTCCTCCCCCCAAAAAAATAAAATTGCTTGTCAACTGTCAGTCAATAATCATTAAGCACCTACTACATGTGACAGGCACTGTGGAATATAAAGAAAAGTTACATAGTGCTTATTATAAGCACTTTTTAAATGTCTTATTTTATCTTCACAACAACCCTGAAAAGTAGGTGCAATTAATATAACCACTTTCAAATCAAGGAAAGTAAGGCAGACAGAGGTTAAGTAGCTTGCCCAGGATCACCTAGCTAGGAAGTATTTGAGGTCAAATTTGAACTCAATTCTTCCTGATTCCAAGCTCAATGTTCTAGCCACTGCCTCTACAAGGATAGAAGTAACAAATCTTAGCAAATAATTGGAAGGGATAGGATGTGAAGAGAGGAAAAGAGAAAAGTTGAGGAAGACTCCAAGATTTCAAGATTAATGCCTTCAACATAAATAGGTTGTTTAGAAGAGACTCAAAATTTAAGGGGAAAATAAATAGGGCTATATCATATATCATATATGTTGAGTTTAAGATTCCCATAGGATGTTGGATTGAAGATGTCCAGTGAACATTCGGTGATATGTAAGTGAAGCTAAAAAGCTTAGACTAAAATTTGATACATACATCTGAGAATGTTCTTACATTTAGAAAGTGTTTGATAGAACTCTTGGAAAATGATGAAATTACAGAGAGAGAGAGACAGAGAGAGAGAGAGAGAGAGAATCCACTTCTGGAGATTATAGACATCTTCCTAGAATAATGTTTTTAAATACATAAAATAAAACATAAAGGATTACAAAAGACACCAATTACATGGAAATGCAGTTATACGTATTTTTTTTAACAAGTTCAAAGATCCTAGATTTAAAACTCCTGATACAGAGGAAGAAAGTTTAAATAACCCTTTGGGACACACCCACACACAGACACAGAGTTTGGGTAGATAACATGAGTGATGATCTAGCAAAGGAAACTGAGAGGAAGAAATTAAACAGGAAGGTGTAGAATCTGGAGAGGGAGGGAAGCTATCATGAAAATCAGTAGAAGTGAGAATATCCAAAAGACGATTCAAATAGATAATTCAGGGTCAAATGAAGTAGAGGGGGTCAAAAGTATAAGAAGTGAAAAAATGCTAGTTTGGGCTAAAATGATGTAATTGGAAGACAGTTTGTGAAAGGTAAGAAGTGAGAGGGACATGATAAAATGGGCAAGGAATGCAGATGGTTTTTTCTATGAGTTTGGCAGTGGAAAGACAAATGATGATAGCTTGGGGGAATGGTCGAATCAAGTGAAGCTTTCTTTTTTTTAAACGAATTGGAAAAAGCTGAGTATGTTTGTAGGCAGCAGACAAACAGGAGATAGGAGATATCCTTTCTTTCGAAGAAAGCAACAGTAAGAAAAGAACTACAAGACTTCCATCAATGACCACAAAGATGTGTAACTGAGTTTGTCTCCAAAGTTGTTAGTATTGGGTTGTGAGTTGACTAAAGGTATGGAGGCGATAGTAATGAATAGGATAGACCAATGCTCCTCTGAACCCAACAGGCCTGCTGAGTTTCTGAGACTACCTGGTTTCATTTTACTCTGTTAAGCTCATGACCTTATTCATTATCCTTCCCAACAGAACAAGAGAAACATAAAGTCTTGGTCCCCAGAATAGCTTCTAGAAAGGCTAAGTAGGACTCAGCTGGAGCACATTGAGTTTTCTGAAATGATCCTGGGCTCACAGGACTCAACTTTCCCAAGATGGCATTCCATGCCAACTTGAAAAGGTTCAATTGACCCACCCTCTCAGACAATTTAACACATAGCACTTTCCCAAAAGGAAGCTATCTTTAGAGAACCCTGTGAAAAATAGGATGTAGTTCATTAAAACCCTAAGTTAATTTATTAGACTGGATACTGAGAGCATCCATCAGCTCTGAGAGTTCTGATGGAATTCTCCAATTTTCAATCAACTTTGGGTTTCTACAAAATCATAAGGGAAAGACCTGATTAAAGGGAAAGACCTGTAGGATACGTAGAATTCCAGACAGCTTTGTCTTTTATGATCAAGTTGAATTAAGGGAGAAATAGGGAATGCAAAGTGATCATCTACCTCTCTGTTCTTTCCTGGAAACTGTGCTGTCATTTCCAAAGTTACTGTAACTGCTTGGCTAAGTATAGCTTTCTGTATAATAATAATATCACTAGCATTTATGTAGCAAAGTTGTTTATGAATATTATCTAATTTTATTCTCACAACAATCCTGGGAGGGAGATATTATCTCCATGTTACAGATAAGTAGGCAGAGGCTGAGAAGTTGGGACTTATCTAGAGTTGTGTAGTTAAATAAATATCTGAACCAAGACTTGAATTCAGGTTTTCTTGATACCAACTCTACTCTATCTGCTTCATCACCTTGATGTCTCATACATACACAAATAAGGTTGCCAAATACACTATCATTTGTCACAATATAGCCTTGAGGGTACTGCCAATCAACCAGAGACTCTGCTATAAAATGCCAAGGATAATAATGAACTCTAGAGCAATAGAGTTCCAAAGTAATGTTTGATGTTGGGCAAGCACAATGGTGATTGGTATATTTTCTTTCCTGGGAATGGGTGATATGGGGTGAGGGTGGAAATGCCATAGGAAGAGTGAGGATAGAGGTAGGATGAGGAGAAATCATGGGATTAAAAAGTCTGAGAGTTGCTGGCAAAAATCTAAGTGAAGAATTTTGAGTGACTAAGTCCTATTTGGCAATTAGCTCCAAACAAGAGCCTTAAAGTTTGTGAGCGGGATTAAAAAGATGAGTTTTCAGATCCCATTAAGGAAATTATTCTTATAAGCTAGGATCACTTCCAGCAACGTTTCTACTGGGTCTGTATCCCAAAGAGATCATAATAAAGGGGAAAGGACCCACAAAAATGTTTGTACAGCCTTTTTGTAGTGGCAGGAACTGGAAAGTGAGTGGATGCCCATCAGTTGGGAAACAGCTGCATAAGTTATGATATATGAATGTAATGGAATATTGTTGTTCTATGAGAAATGATCAGCAGGCTGATTTCAGAGAGGCCTGGAGAGACTTACATGAACTGATGCTGAGTAAAGTGAGTAGAACCAAGAAAACACTGTACATAGCAACAAGATTATTTAATGATCAATAATGATGGATATGACTCTTTTTGGCAGTGATGTGATTCAGGCCAATTCCAACAAATTTGTGAGCAATCTGCATGACTGAATGTGGGTCACAACATAGTATTTTCATCTCTTTTGTTGTTATTGTTGTTTGATTGCTTGTTTTTTTCTTTCCCATTTTTCCCCCTTTTGATCTGAGATTTGCACATGATAAATGTGGAAATATGGTTAGAAGAATTTCATGTGCTTAATCTATATTGGATTTCTTACTGTCTAGGGGTGAGGGGTGAGGGCAAGGGAAGGGGAAGATCTGAAACACAAGGTTTTATAAGGATGAATGTGGATAATTATCTTTGCACATATTTTGAAAAATAAAAAGCTATTATTATAAAAATAAAAATAAATAAAGATAATTCTAATGTCAAAAAGAAAAGAAAAGAAACTAGTATCACAGCAAACATTTAGAGCAATTCCCATACTTTCCAGCACTGGGTGCTAGGTATAAAACAGTGCAAATGACCTAAAGAGGGCCTCTGAGATGGAAAGAATACTGGACTGGAAATGAGGAAGTCTGAGTTCTATTCCTAATTCTGTCTCTAACTAACTGAGTAATAGCCTCTCTGACCCTCAGATTTTTTTTTCATCTGAAAAATGTAGAGATTGAACAAAACTATCTCCAAGAGGCCTTCCAGCTCTACTTCTACTACTAATGCTTCTCCACCAATATCTATAGAATTCTTTTTAAGGGATATTAATGAGTGAAGCTCAGGAATCCTAGAGCTAATCAGAGGAAAATCATATGGCAAGATTCAATAACTCAGGTGCAGGTCAGAATCAGGGACCGGTCTGATAGATTGATGTTAGTGACCTCTCTGGGATCTCAGTCTCCTTAAACAAAGTCATTAACTAAACCAAATCTAGAGAAAGGAGACAAGGCAATAGACATCTGTAAGAAAGGAACATATGACCATAAGTCCAAACTGGTACATAGGTCAGGACAGAAACATCCTCTAAGAAGCTCATCATCGTCCTGAGATTCATCCATTAGAAATATCCTCCACCCCATAACCTCTCCCTAATCATATGGCTCCTCCTAGAATCTCCATTTAATTTAAGGAGAACACCCAAGCCAATCATACCTTCATTTCTCTCCATGTTTGTCTATCATGCCTCTGTATTAGGTGCCATAGCATTCGCCATTCCCATCTTTTCAGTTCCCTTTTATGCGTTGTCTTCCCCCATTAGGATGCAAGCTCCTCAAGGGCAGGTACTGGCTTTTTTCTGCTAGTGTTTGCATCTGCAGAGATTAGCACAGTGCTCACCACATAATTAAGCATTTAATTAAAGCTCACTGCCTGACTGAATGGTGCAGACAAAGAGATCTTGGTCAAAAAGCCAGGCAGAACACAAAGGGATTGTCTGACTTATAAGGCTCTCAAGAAAGCTGGAACTTGGAATCAGAAGACAGTATTCTATCCTGGCTCTGTCACTGATGGATAAGTCCCTTAGTCTCCCCCTCAATCTCAGTTTCATGAAATGTAAAATGAAGGGAATAAACAATCACTCACCAATGTCTCTGAGTTCTGAAAGCCTAGGAGTCCTTTGCTAGAGAGAACTGGCTAAATTTACCCAACCTCAGGAAGCTTGGAGTCTCTCCTTGGATTTGGGGATTGGTTTTATTTGTCTGTATGTATGTCTTTCTTTTTCTAGCTATTGAAAGTTAGGGGACTGGAAATAGAGAAAAAAGAGGAGAAAGAAGAACAGAACAGTTTTGAAAACTAAGAATGGAATGTATTATTGAAAAACAATCTGTACAGCTAGCTATACCCAGAGAAAGAACTCTGGGAGATGACTATGAACCACTACAAAGAATTCCCAATTTGTCTGCCTGCATTTTTGATTTCCTTCACAGGCTAATTATACACTATTTCAAAGTCCAACTCTTTATACAGCAAAATAACTGTATAGCCATATATACATATATTGTATTTAATTTATACTTTAACATATTTAACATGTATTGGTCTACCTGCCATCTGGGGGAGGGGTGGGGGGAAGGAGGGGAAAAATTGGAACTAAAGATTTTGCAGTTGTCAATGGTGAAAAATTACCCATGCATATATCTTGTAAATAAAAAGCTATAATAAAAGTAAACAAAAATACAGAAAAAAAGAAAAGAAAAACAATCTGTACCTCAGAGATGTGCAATCTTCTTGACAATCTTCATTTTGTTTTACTATGTAGGTGCAAATGTTCACTCTGTGGAGTCTCTGTATAGTATAGTACCTGGTGCATGATAGTTGCTTGTTATATTCAAGTTCAGGCAGTTAGGTAGTGAAATGGATAGAGTGCAGGACCTGGAATCAGGAAGATTCATCTTTCTGAGCTCAAATCTAGCCTGAGTCACTTACTAGATGTGTGATACTGAACAAATTATTTTTTTCACTTAATCCTTTTTGCCTCAGTTTTCTCATCTGTAAAATGAGCTGAAGAAGGAAATGGCAAACCACTCTAGTATCTTGGCCAAGAAAACCTCAAATGGATCTCAGAGTCAGACATGACTGAAAAATGACTGAACAACAAAATTCAAATTCAGAATAAACATTAAGATGTATATAAGCATATGAAGATCAAGGAAATGGTCTGATCATCACTGAGAATTTCAGTGACATCTGTCTTACAGTATTACTCTCTGACTATCTTTCAGGCAATGAATAATCTGGGATATTCAACTTTCCCCCAGACAACTGAGGATCTACACTCCCACTGAGTCTCTAAAATTTCTTTTATTTTAGCCATTTAAGATCAAAATCTATTTGAAATGTGCTATTTCAGTTCCCCGCTGAATGTAACAGAATTTGTTTTCTCTCAACAATGCAAGGTCATGATTATAAACAGTCATTATTGCATTGTACTGTGACTCAGGAGATATATGAGGTTGCTTCTCCTTACATTAAATGACCCCAAAAATTTTCTTTTCTTTTCTTTTCTTTTACTAAAGCTTTTTATTTACAAAACATATGCATGGGTAATTTTTCAACATTGACCCTTGCAAAACTTTCTGTTCCAAATTTTCCCCTCCTTTCCTCCACTCCCTTCCCTAGATAGTAGTTAGTTCAATACATGTTAAATATGTTAAAGTATATGTTAAATCCAATATATGTATCACATATTTATACAATTATCTTGCTGCACAAGAAAAATCAGATCAAGAAGGAAAAAAAACTGAGAAAGAAAACAAAATGCAAGCAGACAACAGAAAGAATGAAAATGCAATGTTGTGGTCCACAAAATCTTCTCTCTGACCCCAAACTTTCTTGCCTTTTAAATGTTTAGCTCTACTGTAGCCTCTCTGTCTTTTCCCTGCCTCTGATACCTTGCTTTTAATTAGCACTTCTAACCTGGTATGGGTCTGGAAATCACCTACCCAAGATTGTACAAATTGTCTGCAAAATACAAGTAAAGCCATTCTCAGTGGCAGTCTGAGGCCTTTTGAATGAGTAAAAAATATGGGATTCTATGCAAAGACTTTACACTATCTACTTTTGCTATATTATAAAAGGGAAACTAATATTCTGTTGTAATGACTGGGCTTTAAGTTGCAAGTAGTAATAGCCTTTGAAAAGTGTCAGGTGCAGATCCTGAATTGAAAGGTGGCAATCAATTGTAAGCTATTTAAGGATGGACTTTGGTGGCGGGAAGCTGCTAGTGTTATCTAAATGGGCTGACATCATTCTGCGGCAGCAGGGTGACATATACTGCTATTATAAGATGCAGAATTGAAAGTGGTCTCTGACAAAAGAAAACCAATCTGGTTCCAGTAGTCTCTGGCGATGCTTGGGTCCTTTCCTTCCATGGAAGTTTTCTGTGGCTCCCTATGGCATCTCTTGGCTCACATGAATGTCAGGGTTATGTCCTGTGAATATACGGGGGTTCTCGCTCACCCTCCCTGGGGCACTACTGGTCTTAAATATCTGCATACATGTAGAAATAAGCAGGATGGGAATTCAGTCAGAGTAAACACCAGAAGAATAAGTCCATGATGAAATGAATGCCCAGACTCTGCTATCTGCTGCTTGTCTGAAGCTTCCTATTGAGTCCTTCTCCTTTCCTTTCGCCAGAGGCCTTAGCTTATAACAAAAGAACTGAGGAAGATACTAATTAATGTAGTAACTCAGACCCTGTCCCATTGGCACCCCACCCTTTAATGGTGTTTTTCTATTCATCATATAGTGAGTCATTCTCTTCCAAGTGCTGAATCCGACATCACTCTGTGCCAGCTTCTGCTGCTGACCATGCTATATAAGCCACCATTAAGGCATCTACTTGATTACAAAACTTAGGTCATCCTTGGATGGGGTAGGTGGCCCTGTGGAACTGGTTACTACTGAGTCAGTCAGGACTTCTGGGAATGGGACCACCCACGACAGTGCCTCTGCAAGGCTTTCTGGTTAGTGCACAGAGGCAGAGGAAACCACAGATTCCGAGAGGGACATCCTGCCTTTATGAGACCCTTAGCTGTCCTCATCACTGTTCCAGAATGATATATGACTCAGCACCATTACATCAGCACCTTATTGTGCCCGACTCTGGGGGTGTGAGGGTAATTCTGGTGGACTTTTCTATATATGCTTGTTCTCATCCAGCCTCAGCACCACAAATGAACATATCCTGAGCTTCCCTGGTGCTTAAAGAACCACTCTGGGCATCCTTAGTGCCTTTTTATCAGTCACGGAGAATCTGAAGTCCTTTTGGTTCCTTTGGCTTCCCAGAATCTACATAAAGGGCCATGGAATCAGAGATAGAAAACTCAAGAGTCCTTAAGGTCATCTAATCCATCTTCTTAAATCTACAAGTGAGGGAATTGAGGACCAGAGTAGTTATGGGACTTTCCAAGGTCATGTAGTTACCATGTGGCAGAAAGAGGATTCAAAAATCAAATGCTCTAACTCCAGATCCACTCTTTCTGAGCCCATCTGTAGACATACAAATTTTATCTGGGAATCAGTCTTTTCAAAGAATAATAATACTCTTTTTACTAGCCAACTGCCATGTTAGTCTGATTATCAGCCTGGAATCCCAGCTGCTTTGCAATGCTCATTTTGCATTTAAACATTCCTTTGGTTTTCTTATTCTCCACTATATCTAATAATTAGTGAACATGTTTTCTCCTTCCCTTCCTCTCACTAGATATTAAGGTCCTAGAGGACAGGGTCTCTGCTGTACATAGCTTACATATATATCAAATAAAGTGTCTTAGACATGGTAATACATAAAGGAGCTGTGAATTCATTGGTCTGACAAAGATCACAACCTGTAAAGTCTGAGTTGTCTGATTCTTAAAAAGGCTAAGTAATATACTTGTAGTCAAATAGCTAGTGTCACACAGAGTAGGTATTTGGTTTGTTAACTTGGATTAAATTTAACTCCTCATAATGCTCCCCATGCTATAGAAAAAGCAGCTCTTTTCCCCAGAAGGAAACTGAAGTCGAAAGAATTAAGTGATTTGCCCCCCAGGTTCATGCAGGACATTGGCAGCAGAGCTGGGATAATCATAGGCATAACTCAAGATTGTTATATTGTGGTTTCCTTATTATAATCTGATAAAGATCATAGCTTAACTATGTCCACTTAACAGATGACAAAATGAAGGCTCAGAGAGAGCAACTGATTTGTTAGAGGCAACTAGATGGCAAAATAGAAGAAAAACACTGAACCTGTATTCAGACAGGAAGACCTGAGTTCAAATCTAGCATCAGATACTTATTACTTTCATAACCTTGGTTTTTTCATTTGTAAAATTGGGATAATAAAAATACCTACCTTCCAAGGTTGTTATAAAAATCAAATGAGAAAATAATTGTCACTGGTCACAAATTACAAAGTTTCTGTTGGATTCCTGACTCAAATACTGATCTGTTTGTAAGGAAAAACCTATACCTTCATTTCTAGCCAACCCTTTAATATGCACACACACACACACACACACACACACACACACATCCTTTTATTCACTCTGCCTCAGACTATGTCCAATTTCCATTCACCATATAGTGTATGTATATATACCACTTTATCTTTTCAGCTAACTCTTCCATGTGTATAAATCTTGTCTATCATGCTAAACCAAAAAAAAAAAAAAAAAAAAAGATTCAGGGGTCTTAGTGGAACTACAAGCTCAATATGAATCAACACTATGACATAATGGAAGCCAAAAAAGAATAATGTGACTTTGAACTAATCAAAAGAGTCTTAGTTTCCAAGAATGAGGAAGCAATCATATTGCTGTACTCTATCTCTGGTTAGATCACATAGCTGGAACATTATGTCCAGTTCTGGGAGCCGCGTTTTAGAATGGACTTTGAAAAGATGAAGAGCATCCAAAGTATGTTCTGGATGGTTCAGGAGCTTAAGTTTATGCCATATAAACATTGGTTGAAGGAACTCAGTATACTTCATCAAGAGAAATCTTACTAAACACATACTAGTTATCCTCAGGTATCTAAATTCAGGGATATTTTATAGCATAAAATAGAATTAAATAAAGGCACAGAAGAACAAAGGAAATCTAGAAGAAGATTGAATTTGCATGGTCCTAGAGAAGCAATGAATGGAAGTTTAAAAGAGGCAGATTCTGATTCTAGATCCAGAGATCTCTCTGATACTTCTTTCATATCTTCCCCCCCCCCCACTTCAAACACACAGTAGATGCTCAACAAATGTTTGTTGACTTGGGCCATTCAGTGGCCATATCACAGATAGCATTTCTATGGAATTGGTACATATGCTCCATTCCAAGATCTCAAAAACTTTTCTTCCTAATGTAAGTTCCTGATTCCTTTATAGCAACAGTTCTCAACTTTTGTGGTCTCAAGACCCCTTTAAAGTTTTAAAAATTATGGAGGACCCTAAAGAGCTCTTGCTTATGGGGGCCACATCTATTAATATTTCCCATATCAGACACTGAAACACCTTAATATTATTATGAAAATGTTTTAACCTCACAAACCCTATGGAAAAAGTCTTAAAGACTCCTGAAGATCCTCAGACCGCCATTTTGGAACTGCTGGTATACAGACATTTTCCCCAGTTAGAAATGATCCTCTGTTGCTGGGATATTATCTATTTTCTTTGTACCTTCTTTGTGCATTGATTTGATTCTATTTTATATAATAGGGTTTTTGGATATGATCGTAATCTCTCCTCCACAATTGCTTAAAACAGACTATAGACTTCAAGAGGGAAGGAATTATATCTTATTCCTCTCTTCCCCAAAATCTAACAGTGCTATAAAAATATGAGGCAATTATTTGTGTTTTTTTGTTTATTTAGTTGAAAAGAAATTAACTGAAATCTAGTTTTGTCTCTGACAGTAAGTAACTATTTAGCCCTAGAGGTAGAAAGGACAATGTAAAAGAACATTGTATCTGAAGTCAGATCATGACAGCATCATAGCATTGGGAGATGGATCAAGCTTAGAGGTTATGAAATTCAATGTCCCCTTTTAATAGATGAGAAACTAAGGATCAGGAATGGAGGTGACTTTCCCAAAATTATACAAGTTACAAGGAGCAGAGCCAAGATTCTTTCTACCATAAAGCACAGTGAGTTCCAATCTTGCCTTTGTCATTTACCGTCTAAATGACATTGGGCAAATCTCTTGATTTCTTTTGGTTATGGTCTCCTCCTCTCTAAAATAGGGGGTCAGACCAAATCTCAACAATCTCTTCCAGATCTAACATTCTTTGATTCTATTCCAAAGTTGACATCACAGGGACATTTTTCAATGAGTCAGCAATCCAAAGGTTTCCCAGGCTGTCTAGGTGTTTGTTCATTGCTCACGGATGGGGATCATTTTCTTGACCACATTTTGTGCCTTTTTTTATGGTAGCCCTGAGTACTCTGTTTGTTTTGATTTCTCAGCTCCTATAGTTGGATGATGATTTATGTGGCTTTCAGAATAGAAGGGCTGAAAGGCCTAATTGTGTGTGTGGCTTCTTGGGTTGTTTGAGCTTATGAATATTTTAATAGGATTTTGATTCCTTCAAAACAAATATCTAAGAAAACTTTGCACCAGGAGCAAATTGCATGATCCCTGTGCTCCCTACAAAACACACTTAAGAGGGGGGAAGACAAAAAAACCCAAAATTATTACAATTTTGAAAGCCCCCCCCCAAGAATCTGCAGCATTCTTACTCTTTACCCATTCTCTCTAATATATTATTAGTATTAGACTTAATATATCTCTCTAACAACAAATAATAATCTTACCCTAAGGCTAACATGTTTATTCATCATTGTTAACTCATTTTACAGAATTCAGTTTGCTCATTGGCGGAAATGAAGAACTGGTTCATTTTTAAGGACTTTAAGCCTTGAATCTGGGCAACCATCACAGTAGATTACTTCATATGCTAGACAGCAGCACCTATGGATTGAGTGTGACATTGCAGCTCAGCTCTATTACATAGTGTAAATATCCAGACAAACAAAGAGATAGGTTAAGTTGTATATGGATGCCAAAATGAAATTATGGGTGGAACTGGTTCCTATAATGACAGTAACTTAAATTTATATGGTACTTTACAATTACAAAACTCTACATATACATTATCTCATTGGATCCTCATTACCACTCTATGAGGTAAGTAGTTCAAGTATCATAATCCCCTTTTATAGATGAAGCAACTAGGGCTCAAAGTGGAAAAGTCATTTTCCTCAACTAAGTGAGCCCACAGATTCCTTGGAGTTCAGAGGAACTATGCTGCCCATCTAGAGCAGTGATGTGTTGGTTGGTAAAATCTTATGAGTAGTCCATCATCACACTGATACCCCGGGGCTTGCTCATGCAGGGCTTTGGCTCAGACAGGAATTCCACAGACTTCCTGGCTACATATGGAACCGCTCTTCAGAACTCAAGTCCTACTGGCTACCTTGCCCTATTTTATATTTTGCTGAACTCCGAACTGTCCCCAGTATGGATGTTGGTTTGTTTTCTCTGATCAAGAGTTACACTACCCCTTCTTTTCCCAAGATGGTTCTTTCCTCAGGAACTTATTTCCCTGAATCAGCAGCTTCATCCTCACTCCACCTCACCACATCCCAGAGGCCAAGGATTCTATTCAATGTCCCACAGCTAATAAATGACTCAAGATGAGAACTCAGATCTCTAAAGTCCACAAGTTCCACTAAATGCGATGGCTCCTAAAAAGACAAATGTGATCATGAATGCAAAAGAAGTTTTTATGAATAAATAGTATCATTTTATTAACAATGCCACATAAATATTTCATATATATGTATATATCCATACATATAGATGTATATCTGAAATAGTATTTTGTTAAAATAATGCTATATATAATATATAATATTAGATGTTATCATTATATATCATATAATATAAGTATATAATACATTTATATGTATATCCATATACCCATACAAATACCCATAGCTATTTGTGTCAATCTATTGCTTTTTAATGTATTAATTTACCATTTAGATGCATTCTTATATTTGAAGAGCTTAATGTTTCACAAAAGGTTACAGATTTCCCTCCCTCCATCCCATCTAAGCTAGGAGGGACATTTTTTGAGCTCTTCTCTGTAGGCTGAATCTAACCTCTCATAAGATCTTTCCTATCGGTTCAGTTTTCTCATGTCACATATACATGATGTCAATCATCTGAATGAAAACTGACAAGTTCAGCCTATTCCAAACACAGGAATACCCCACATAATGATCTTAATTGACTCTGGGGAAACACAGTAGGTGAAAGAATATTACAGGGGCAGTTAGCTCCATGGAACAATGTTATAAGTAGATCACTGGCTGAATTTGTTGTAGTAGGCTTTTGTGATTTTTATAGGTTGGTTATAACATATGTTATATTACTATAAAATGACATTGGTCAGGGCCATTTATTCAGAATACACTTATTTCCAGATGGCAACTTGAGGATACAGAATCTGACTTAGATTCCTTGTCTATATGAAGAGTAGTAACGAGAATAAAATATGTATACATGTACCTCATATTAACATAATGACACGCATATGAATAAATACCGTCTGGCCTTGAATACCATAATAGTAAAATGTAATATTTTCCCCAGAGCCACTCAGATAATGTTATGATGCCAGAGCCAAAAGATGACAGCATAATTGAACTAATGCCCAAAGGCAATTACTGATTACAATGGATTATTTCTACAAAGAAAGTTGACCAATAGATTAGTTGTCACATAGAAGGCAGATTTGTCCTATTCTGCCATGATTATTAAAGAGACTGAACTATCCAATATTACAAGTGGATGCATAACATTAAGCCTTAAGCATTTTTCCAGATTTATGTCTAAAAATCTATGGATGATGGTACTTTGATTTAACAACTGAGTTTTCTGGGGGCTGTTTTTATAGGCTAGCTTTAGGAGAGAGGTTCAAATTCCATCTCGAAAAATGAAGATTAATTTTCCTGAGTTCAAATCTAGCCTTAGACACCTCCGAGCTGGGTGAGTGACTTAACTTTGTTTGCCTCAGTTTCCTCATCTATAAAATGAACTAGAGAAAGAAATGGTAAACAACTTCAGTTTCTTTCCCAAGAAAACTCCAAATGGAGTCACAAAGAGTCAGGCATGATTGAAACAACCAAACTATAGCAAATGCTTAAATGATCTTGAGCAAATCACTTAACCTCCCTCAATTTCCAGATCTGTACAATGAGGAGTTTGGGGAGGAATGGCCTCCAAGTTCTCTTCCAGTTCTGGCTCTATGATCCCTTGTCTATGAGCTTATGGTATATTTTTCTTTATTATATTTACTCTCCATGTTCAGGCAGAATGAAATCACAAGATCTAGAATATCTGAGTAAGTAATAAAAACCAAAAATAGATACAGCTTTCTCTATTCCATCTTTTAACAAGGTGATTATTAACAATACAGCGAACTTTTGCACATAAACAGTAAAGCAATAACAAATAATATGGAACTGAACACCTGAAAGTTGTTGGAATGTTTTGTTTTATTTGGGAAATTACCAGTTTTAGAATTGCCTTTATGGAAATTTTGTCTAAAGTTCAGATTGTATATCCATCTATTCTTATTAGCTAAATAGCCAGGCTGAGTCAAGGTACTACATGATTCTACTGGCTTGCAATTTAAAAATTGCCTCCAAACTCATTGATGCACCAGAGTGAAGAGACAGACTCATCCACAAGACAAGATATGGTTTTAACAAATAAAGTCTAGCATTCCCTACTGGTCTGACACAAAATATTTCCCAACCACTGCCACAACTTCAATCAGCCACCATCCTCCATAGACCCCTCTCCTCCCTCCCTCCCAAAAAAATAAGAAAAGAAAAGAAAAACCAGGGTATAAATATGTCAAGAAAAGAAAGAAAACATGTATACAACATTCAGAAATTGGCTGCCAATGGAAAGAAACAAGAGAGATGAAGACAATCCCACACATACTTTGCTTGCTACCATGGACCACTGAATTCACTGGTTACCATGGCGGGCGCTGGCTGGAAGGTGGACTCTAGAGGGCAAGCTTTGTTTCTGATCTGCCCAAACAGAGAGTCCTGATTCAGTCTGTTGGTTTGTGTACTTTGGGGTAAGCCATCCTCACATTGAAAGAGCCAAGAGGAGATCATTTTAGCTTGACTTTATCTCATACCTTTGGGTTTCTCTTAGCATCCTGCCCTCCCCCACTCCTACTTTCCCTCAAGCCTTTCCTTCACACTCTTAACTCATAAACCTCTTTCCCTCCATCTATGTACATATGACATTTGGGACTCTAGAAAGAGGAAATCAATTGGGATTCTCTTCTCATACTGAAAAAAAAAACTGTGAAGAGGAATGGGACAAGTGCTGAGAACAAAGGGTGGGTGTCAAAATCAAAGTTCACTCCTCTCCCTCCCCCAAAATATATTTAGAATTTAATAAAATATCTGAGTCAGAGAGTACTTCTGAAGTCCTTTAATTTAAAATTCTAAAAATGTGATAATAGTAAATTATACAAAAAGAGGATTAATTATTAATAGAAGTATATTGTAAAAGTAGGAAGAACACTGAACTGGAAGTCAAAAGATCTGGATTCCAGTCCTGGATCTGCCACTCATTAAAAGATTCTGAGACCTTTTTTTCTAATTTGTCCAAAGACAATAGTTATAAAGAGGACCAAATAAGGTAATGGGAAAACACTTTGAAAAGTACAAAGTACTATTAAAATGAATGAATAAAATTAATAAATAATTATTAAGGAATGAATGAATTCAGTTCTAACCAAGCCCTGGGGATACAAATAAAAATTAAATATAGTTCCTACCCTCAATGAACTTATTTATACCTACTAGTAGAGAAGAAACTGGTAGCTAGGTAGGGGTATTATGGTTTGGAAAAGTAGAAGCAAGGGACATGGAGCCAAAGAGAAATAGATTGACATGCCCTTTCCAGTAGCTAAGCTTTTTTGCTAATGGGAAAAGCAGAAAGCTATTAGAAAAGGAATTTACTGAGAAGGTTGAACAAGAACAATAGTTATGATAACACTCCCCATACTAGTGTAACAATCTCCCCTTGGAAAGAATGAGCTGAGATTTAAAACACAATAGAAGCAAGGGGCTTGAGTAGAGAACACTGGTGGTCCAAAGATATCTTCTGACTTACACAAACATGAGATCAGCAACAGCAGCAACTGGAAGATCATCAGATTCATCCTCCTCAGTTTTACAAATGAGGAAACTAATTCTGAGGAAAGATGAATTGATTTCCTTAATTCACATGGGCAACAAGCATCAAAGGTAGGATTTGAACCCAGGTTCTTTGCTTCTAGAGTCAGTATTCTTTCTATTTTACCATGCTATCTTCTTCCAAAGCAGAGTTGGATAGAAGCTTAGAGACCATTAAAGCCAACTTTTTAATTTTGTAGATGAGTAAACTGAGGTCAGGAAAAGCAAAGTGATTTGCCTGGGTTACATAGCTAGTAAATTTTAAATTCTGAAACAGACAGGAAACAGTTGGGTCTTCCTGACTCCAAACCCCACATTCTATATACCATGCCACTTAACTTATTCTCAGCTCTCATAGTCCTTTTCTCCCTTTATATAGTCCTTATGAAGTTTCCCCTTAGCTCATTGCTGGCCTCTGTGAATTGATATCTCTCTAGAGTCCATTTCCTATCACTATAAGCCACCATCCTCAGGAGACTATCCTTCTGTGACTGTCTGCAAGTTCTTCATCTATCATGGTCATTCTTGCTCTGATAAATTCTCTTACCAGCTCCAGCTGCCAATAGGAACTTTGATGACTCTAATAGGTCTACTGGTTTCCTGGGTACCTGGAGTGAGTACCTTGGAACACTCATTCATGTAAAACCAGGAAAAGTTAATACAAAAAAAAAAAAAAAACAGATGGCATGCACTCATAAAAAACAGATGGGGGTACACATGGTATTTCTATTGCCATGATGGGTGGGAGGCAGGATAGTGGACAGTGCCCTCCTCCAACGCCATCTAGCAATACCCTCTTAGTGATTTTGCCTCACTTACCACCAGAAAGGTGGAAAGAGAGACCAACAGAGGAGTGGGTGACTTGTTTGGATTCTTTTGTATGGATGCTCTATTCCAGCTCAGCAACCCATGAGCCATCAGTCTTGCTACCTCCGCAATCAACCAGAAAATGCTTTCTCCTCATATAGTCCTCAGCTGTTTATGGTGGGGATGAAATAGGCTGGGTAAATCCTGAAAATCTGGGGTTTCAGTTGCCTAGCCATATTTTTAAAATGTAGATAAACAGGGTAAAATCGTTGCATTAAAAATAACACACACAATGCTGGAGTTTTCCTTTTGTTGATGGTGGCTTGTGTGTGTGTGGGGGGGGTCTTTTTGTTTATTTGTTTGTTTCTCTCCAAACCTTCCTTATAATAATGATGAGTGATTAAGCAAAAATATCACAATATAATGGTCATATCTGGCAATGTATGCTTTATTCCATACCCATAGTTCTGTCAGTCAATCAACAAACATTTATTAAGCATTCACTATGTCCGAGGCACCACCCTGAGGTATGGGAATTCTAAGATAATTTTTTTAAAAATCCATTGGTCATTCCTGGCAATGTATGCTTTATTCCATACCCATAGTTTAATCAACAAACATTTAGTAAGCATTCACTATGCCTTAGACACCATGCTGAGGTATGAGAATTCTAAGATAGTAGAAAACAGTCCTTGCCTGCATTCGGGGTACTTTATAGTGACTTCTGATGTCCTTCAATATTATTTTTCTTTACATTATTGAGGTCATTGTATAAATTGTTCTCCTGGTTCTTACTATACCATGTATCAATTCATATAAGTCTTCCCAAATTTCTCTAAATTTTTCATACACATTGTTTCTTATGGTATCATAATGTTACATTATGTTCAAGTGCCACAATTTGTTCAGCATTTCCCCATTCAAGAAGTACATATTTGTAGTTGTTTGCCACCACAAAACATGCTGTTAGAGATATCTGTGTGTGTATGTGTGTATATATATATATATATATATATATATATATATATATATATATTTATATATATAACATGTAGATATAGGGAAAGTCATATGCCATACTACAAATGTGTGATTCTTGAAGTGTGTGTGTGTGTGTGTGTGTGTGTGTGTATATATATATATATATATATATATATATATATATATATGTACAGTATGACTTTCCCTTTGACTTTGACATTCTTGGGGCATATATCCACAGTAGTATCCCTGAGTCAAAGATCAAATTCAGTTTACTGACTTTTAAGGCATAGTTCCAAATTGTTGTCCAGAAGTTTTGCCTTGTCCTCTGAAGCAATGCCCCTGAATGTCCATTTTGCCATATCCTATTGGTTTCTTTGGCAACTCATCAGACTGGAAGGAACCCAGTCTGTCTGCAAATATTTATTGAATATCAGTTGTGTATAGGGTGCCATGCTTGGTGCTAAAGAGAAATGCAAAGAAATATGAGACACAGTCCCTAACCTAATAGAACTTGGAGTCTAGTTCCAGAGACAAGACATATACATATGCCAAGTTAAACAACAATTCAGAAGTTGATAACAATAGATGAGATGCCACTAGACAGTACAGAATTAATTGTCTGTGATGTTAATGAATGATACAGACAATAAGTATTCTATATTTGAAGGAAATTACTTAGGATTGAAATAGGCTAAGAAGACGTAAAGAAGATGGAAGGCCTTGAACTGGACCTTGAAGGTTGGCTAGAATTCAAAGAGAAAAGGAGAAAGGAAATTGGCATTCTAAGCCATGGTGGTGGGAAAGCTGAGGATTTTTGAGGATACAATGACTAGCCTAGTGTGGTTGGAGCAGATGATTTGTGAAGGAGGATGGTAGGATGTAAATGCTTAAGTGACACAAATACAGGGAGAGTGATGTATGGGAAGTGTATTATCCATGGGCAAGTCAACAATGAATGGTAATAACTAGAGAAAACATTAGGGTGAGGCTGAAAGTATTTCCACCGTGGGGCCCAAACTAGATACCACTTGAATAGACAACAATGAATAATGCCTATACATTGGCCTTCAACTGAACACAATTCAATCCATGGGACAGTGTGGTGTAGCAGAAAGAGCCCTGGTTTTGAGTCCCATCACTTTCACTTATCAGCTATGTGACATTGAACAAGTCTTTTCATTTTTCTGAGCCTCCTTTGCAAAATAGTTTGAGTATCAAATAAAATCAAAAGATCTGACTTTTTTTTGAATCTTGACTCTGTGAACACCTACCTATGTTGACCATGAGCAAATTATGTCATTTTTCTGAGGTAGTTTCTTTACATGTGAAATACCAGAGTTAAGGAGCAATTAGGCAGTACAATGGATATAGCAGTCTATCAGACTTCCCAGTTGTGTGACCATGGGCAAGTCACTTAACCCAGATTGCCTCAAAAAAAAAACAAAAAAAAACTGCAAAACACAAGTTAAATTTGTCTTTGGATCCACAGTGTCTGACATATGGTATTCACTTAATAAATATTTATTGATTGTTTATGATCATCTGACCCTGTATGAGATCACATTTGTGAAAGAGCTTTGAAAACCATAAAGTACTAAACAGATATTTGATTTTATCAATAATAATAATAATGGCTTATCTTTATGTAATGCTTTCAGGTTTACAAAGGACTCATTTGATTGTCACAACTACTCTGGGAGATGTCCTATTATTATCCCTATTTTCCAGATGAGGAAACTGAGGTACATAGAAAGAAGTGACTTGCCTAAGATCACATAACTAATAAGTATCTGACATGGAACTCAAACTTATCACTACTACATATGCAGAAAAAAGTAAGACACTCTGGCTGCTATAAAAATTTAACTTTTTCATAGGAGAAGGAAAATTTGTCATTGTGAAACAATCAAAGACCAGGGAGTATGAAATCGAGGGTACAATTTAATATAATTAAGTGGTAAAATGGGTAATCAGAAGAGATATGTCAAATATGAGACCCAAAGGCCACATGCCACCCACAACTCCTGAATACAGAATCATATCAGTTTATAATATAATGGGAAATATTTAACAAAATAAATAAAATTGCAGTAAAATCTAGATAATACTACACTTTAAAATTAAGTTAATATGAGTCTCTGAAAGATCCTTGGATGTCCTTTTATTGTCCTCTGCTTCTATATGAAGTTGACATGACTGGTTCAGAGAATAATTGAATTGGGGTAAAGGTAGGATCAGTGCTGAATGAAGAATTCATAATACACTTCATGTAGGAAGGAGGTAGGACTTGGGATGGACCATGAGGAGCTGACTGGACTTAGCCTTGGAGTGACCCAGTTTTATGTTTGAATTTTTATCATTAAGGAGCTAGTAGTACCTACAATTGGTCAGAAGTGTGTTAAAAATCCTGACAAAGGCTGGCAAGAAGGAGAGAAAGAAAACCAGATGCTGAAATATTCTCAAATATAAGTGTTCTCTTCCCTGGAAGCCTCAACCCTCTGTTTTAATAGATACATTAGAATACATGAAGCTGTGTATTAATAAGATCTGATTTTTTTAAAAAGTCACCTAGATTTATGCCCCGTCAAAGTTCTGAAAGAAGGTCAGGTAAGAATAACAATGGCTGCTTCCTAAAAGCATTCAGCTGATGGGGGAGAGAAGGGACACTAGCTTTACCTCATTTTCCACACACATCTCTTTTCTTAAAATGCCAATATTATAAGATATGCATCTTTCAAGGTATGTTCAGAAATCTTAATCTTAGAGGTTAGACTTAGTTGTAGAAAATATTTTCCTTATTTAAAGATTTCTATTCTTTGCATTCCTCCTTTCTATGGTAATTTTAGAAAATCGTTAGTTCAAAGAAATGTTGAAGTTCATGTCCTTGGAAAATAGTAGAAAATCTCTTTCATTGAAATATGAGTCTGTGGCTATTGAGTGGAGGACACTGTAGCTATCTCGCATAAATGAGGGCTGTTTGGTATCTCTTGTCACATACTAAATTTTGAAATAGTCACTTATTGTTAATAATAATATAATTGTTATTTATTATTGTTATTATTATTCATGCACTTCATTCAACAAACAAATATATTAAATACTAAATAGCTACTCTGGGCCAGGCACTAGCCTGAATTCTGGGTATCCAAAGATGTAGATAAATGGGAGAGAGACAGAGACATACAGACAGACAAACAGACAGAGACAGGGAAAAGAGGAGGAAGAGAAGGAGGAGGAGGAGGAAAAGAGGAGAAGAGGAAGAGGAGGAAGAAGAAGAGGAAGAGGGAGAAAAATGATAGGATAGATAGATGATAAATGGATGGATGAATGGATGAATGGATGGATGGATAGATGGATGAACAAATAATTAGTTTTTGTCCTGAAGGAGTCTATGTTCTAATGGGGAAGTGGAAGGGCAAGAAACAGGCCTTATTTAGACTTCATCCAAGTTGAAGATTGTAAGAGGTAGGCAGAGAATGAAATGTAAGGTTCTTTTCTGATATAAATGAAGCATTCCATACCTTGAAGGGCATTCTGAGTCTGTGGGTAACTTGTGTATATGAAAATGCCAGTAGAAAGAAAGACTTGCTCTAGAACACAAACTATTTTTGTCCTCAAACACTCGTTTTGCATAAGACACAAAAGGAATCTGAAAAATGTAATTAAATGGTCACCATAAATTATGGTGGGGTCCTTCTGAACAATCAAGAACATTCTCTCTCTCTCTCTGCCTTCCTATTTTGCTCCAAACCACTATTTCCCTTAATCCACACTCCCTTTTATCTACCCCCACACATACCCACCCCTTTTCTCTCATCCCATTTACCTCCTTTCTCTCTATGGTTGTTACAATTCTCTAATGAGGATTCTCTAATTACAATTCATCTAATGAGAATTCTCTAATATGTATGTGTGTATCTTCTTCCTTTTTTGAATCAATTCTGAAAAAAGTAAAGTTCAAGCACTTTCTACACCCTCATTTTCTCCTCCATTGTAAGAGCTCTTCCTTGTCCACCTCTTTTATGTGAGAAAATTTTTTCTTTACTCTCCCCTTCCTTTTCTCCCAATACATTCCTCTTTCTTCTACCTCCCCCCTTTTTTGGGCAACAAAATCAATTCATACCCATGCTCTTTGTCTAAGTTTACAACTTTAAATTGACCTAATAATGATAAAAGTTCTTGGGAGTAGCATGTATCATCTTCCCATATAAGAATGTAAACAGTTTATCAGGTCCCTTTTTTGAGATCCTTTCTCTTGAGTCTTATGTTTAAATGTCAAATTTTCTATTCAATTCTGGTCTTTTCATCAGGAATATTTGAAAGTCTTCTATTTCATTAAAAATCCGTTTTCTCCCCTAAAGAAGTGCACTTGGTTTTGTTGGGTGGGTGATTGTTGACTATAATGCTAGCTATTATTTGGAATAATATCATATTCCAAGTCCTGTGCTTTTTTAACATGGAAACCACTAAATTTTGTGTGATACTAATTGTTGCTCCATGATATTTGAATTGGGTTTTTTTTTTTTTGGTAGTTTGGGGTATTTTCTCTTTGACCTGGGAGTTCAGGAATTTGGCTATAATATTCCTGGAAATTTTCATTGTGATGATCAGTGAGTTTTTTTTTTTTCAATTTCTAGTCCATTCTCTGGACTTAAGATATAAGAACCACTTTCCTTGACAATTTTTTAAAATATTATATCTGGGTTCTTTGTTTGATCATACTTGAAGTAATCTAATAATTCTTAATTTATCTCTTCTCAAACTATTTTCCAGATCAGTTGTTTTTCCAATGAGATATTTCACTTTTTTATTTTTTTAACTTTGTTTTATTATTTCTTGGTGTTTCATGGATTCATTAGCTTCTACATATACAATTCTAATTTTTAAGAAATTATTTTCTTCAAAGACTCTGTACATATTTATCCATTTGATCAAATCTGCTTTTTAAGGAGTTCTCATCAGTGGATTTTTGTGCCTCTTTTGCCATTTAGTCAATTTTGGTTTTTAAAGTATTATTTTCATTGGTATTTTTTGTACCTTTTTTTTACTAAGCTGTTAATTGTCTTTCCAAAAATTTTCTTGTACCCATCTTATTTCTTCTGCCAGTTTTTCTTCTACCACTAATTACTTTCTTTAACTCTTCCAGGAATTCTTAATGGATTTAGGTTAATTAACCTTTCTCTTTGAAACTTTGTTTGTAATTATTTTCACATTGTTGTCTTCTGAATTTATCTTGGTCTTCCCTGCCACTTCCCTACCATAAAAGCTACTATTGTCAAATTCTTTTATTGTTTGTTCATTTTTCTAGGCAATTTTTTAAACCTTGAACTTTATGTTAAAGTTGAACACATGGGATTGGAGACGCACTGTCCCAAGCTTCAGGCTTTTTCATGCTGTTGTTTTCAGTTAGTTCTGGGGGGGTCTGCAAGGTTTTTGCCATTTTCAAAGTGGTGTGATGCAGGACAAGGTAGTGATTACTGCTCTCCTGGACTGTGCTCTGGTCTTCATCCAGGAAGGACTACTGGTCTCCTGCAGCTGCATCCACTAATGCTTCTCTTTGCCTTAGAACTGTGACCAGGTCTCCTGTTCCCTTGTGAATGATCATCAGCACTTCTCTGCATCCTAGAACTGTAACCCAGAACTGCATTTGGGCAACAGAACTGCCAGTTAGCATCAGGTATTCAACTGATGCCAGTAAAGGGTCCCCTCTAATCTCTTTGTGATCAATTGTCAGTAGTCTTAATTATCTCTGTACTGAGAATTTCTAAAACTGTTATAATCACTATTCCTGAAGCCACATGTTTAGCTCTGGACTTTCTTTTTAGCTCATGGACTTTCTTTTCCCTTGTCCTGAACTTCTCAAGCTGACCTTTTCAGTTTTCTAAGGCTGGAAAAATAATGCTATTCACACTTTTGTTGGTTCCACTACTCCAAAATTTGATTTGAAGTGTTATTGTAAAGTTGTTTAGAGGGGAATGTTAGGAGAGTTCAAGTGAGTGGCTGCCCCTAATCCATTACCTTAGCTTCACCCTCCTTGGGAGTGAGATTTTAAAGGACTTTAAATGCCAAAAATAGAAGTATGCATTTCATTATAGAAATAAAACAGGGAGCCACTGAGGTGCCTTAAGTAAAGGAATAATGGACAGATCTATGCTTAAGGAATATCAGCTATGTGCAGCTATATTGTAAATGAATTAGAAAAACAAAAGTAGATGGATCCACATCAAGGCCAATTAGAAGATTAGTGCAAAAGTAAGTGTAAAGTAGTGAAGGTCTAAATTAGGATAGCTGGAGAGAAGGAAATAGATGCAAAAGATGTTGAGGAATTAGAATCTACAAACCTTTGTGACTGATAGGCTATGGGGAGATGAAGGGGGATGAAGTAAAGGTGGTAATTCCTAGGCTTCAAATCTAGATAATAGAAAGAATGATGGCATCCTCAAATCAAATAGGGAGTTTATGAGGAGAGAGTTTGGGAAATAGATAATGAATTTGATGTTTATCCATTGTTTGTGATGCCTGTGACAAATGAAGATGCCCTTGAATTGGAAATGCAGGACAACATGCTCTCTGTGATCTCTTCCAAATATAAAATCCTATAATTCTCCTTAACAATCTGATCCTTGAATTAGAGTCCATTACCAAACTACCTGATAGTGAACATTTTTAAATAATATTGAAAGAGACAATGATAAAATTCCAGTGAAGTTCTAAGATCCTTTTTTCAATTCTAGAATACATAACAAAGGAAATTTATAGAAGTTTCAAATAATGGAGAATAAAGTGGTGTTGAGAAACTTTGATAAGTAAGGGGACATAAGGCATAGATGTGATATATTTGGGGTACATAGGCATGGACTTCCTTGAAGATGGGCAGAAAAGGATACCCAAGATCCCTGATATAAAATAAAAGATTTGCTATTATTCTAGTTTCCTTAGTACAATCCATGGTAGAATATGGCTTTGATTAATTGGCTGGTTAATTTTACTCCCATAAAGAAACAGTCCTTGTATTTCTTTGTGTCAGGGTTGCACAATTTTTTTTCTAGAGAACATTTGGACAGAGGCTGCAGTGATGATGTAAGCACAGTGCTGAATGCCAAGAGGGGTCATGGCCACCCCCATCCACCTCCACTCTTATAGAGAGAGGAACATGAGCTTTGTAAAAATAAAGGGCAAGAGGGACAAGCTGCCTGGAAAAGAAGAGATGGAGAAATAATGTGATATTTGGCTCCTCTGGTATTTAATCATCCAAGCTGGGGAAACAAAGGCAGATGGAAAATCAAAAATTCTCCTGCTCAGCCTCAGGGCTAGCTCACTGGACACAGGGAAATGATTGCAGGGCAACATTTTGAAAATGTGCTGTCATGAAAATGATGTTTTTCTTCTTTTAATCTTGTTCTTTTCATCTTATTTTTGAGACACAAGCTTTAACTGGTGATAACTTTACTATCAGTGCTCACTCTAGGCAAAATGGCAAAAAGGCTCCAGTTGATTTCAGTTGTCCCCACTCTGTACCCTTGGACCTCTTAAGGAGTATCCTGTGTCTCAGTTTAAGTACTCCTTTCACTCTTCTCACCCCTATCATAATCTAATCTCAGAAAACCAACAGTCAATCAATTGACATACATTTACTAAGCGCATTCTATATGCCAAGTACTGGATTAGGTGTTGGAGATGTAAGAAGAACTATTGGGGAAGACTACCTGCATATATATGAAAGGCATTGCAACACTTAGATTTTCTTCTCTTTTCTGCCTACAAAGGATCCCCAACCATCTACCCACTGAGAAGCCCACAGAAACTTCTGCCCATCACTTAAAAGCAGGAAAGAAAACAAGGTTAAATCACTGGGGCCTTTTGTATGCATGCTTAGCTCTAGGACAGAAGCCAATTTGCCTTACATGTGGTAAATGGACCAAAACATAGAATACTAGTGCATCCTTTCGAGTTCACGTGGGAAACTAGCTGAACACTCTTGGAATGCTCATGAGGGCTGGGTTTTTTTGAGTATGAGAGTAACATTGTCAGATCTGCAACTTTAGGAAAATCACTTTCAAGAATGGATTGGAGTGGGCAGAAAATTGTAACAGGGAAACCAATTAAGAGACTATTACAATAGATCAGGTGAAAGGTGATGAGGGCTGGACTAAGGTAGTTGTTATGTGGGTGGAGAGAGGGAAATGAAGATGCAGTGAAGGTAGAAATGATAAGATCTGGCAACTGATTAAATAATGTGAGGTGAGAGTGAGGAGCCAAGGATAACAATGATATTGAGAATGAAGTCACCCGGAAGAATGGCAGTGCCTCAACAGAAATGGGAAAGTCTAAAAGACAGAAGGGTTTTGAAGAGAAAGATAATGACTTCTATTTTGGACCTGTTGGGTTGGATATTCCTATGTGACATTTGATTCTAGAGGTACAAAAGGCAACTTATAAAACAGGACTAGAAATCAAGAGAGAAGTTAAATAAAAAAATGCTCTAAATCACTATTGATTAGAGAAATGCAAATTAAGACAACTCTTAGGTAATACTTCACAACTCTCAGAATGACTAAAATGACAGAAAAAGATAATGGTGAATGCTGGAGGGGATGTGGAGAAACTAATGCATTGTTGGTGGAGCTGTGAAATGATCCATTCTGGAGAGCAATTTGGCACTATGACCAAAGGATTATCAAACTGTGCATACACTTTGATCCAGCAGAATCTTCTGTTGGATCTGTATCCCACACGTGCAAAAGCACTTATATGCAAAAATGTCTGTAGTAGCCCTTTTGTAGTTGCAAGGAACTAGAAACTGAGCAGCTACCCATCAGTTAGAGAATGGCTGAATAAGTTATGGTATATAAATGTAATAGAACATTATTGTTCTATAAGAAATGTTGAGCAGGCTGATTTCAGAAAGGTATGGAAAGACTTCCATGAACTTATCCCGAGTGGTAGAACCAAAAGAAGATTGTACACAGCAACAACAAGATTATGTGATGATAAGCTGTGAAGGACTTGGCTCTTCAACAATAAGGTGATTCAAAACAATTCTAGTAGATTTGTAATGGAAAGTGCCATCTACATCTAGAGAGAGAATTCTAGAAACTGAATGTGGATCAGAGTATAATATTTCCACCTTTTTTGTTGTTGTTTGTTTGTCCTCTTGGTTTTGTTTTTCTCCTTTCTTGTTTTTCCCTTTTGATCTGATTTTTCTTGTGCAACACATGTGAATATGAAAATGTGTTTAGAAGAATTGCACCTGTTTAACCTCTATCAGATTGCCTGGTGCCTTGAAGAGAGGGAAGGAGGTAGAAGAGGGAGAAAAATTTGGAACATGACGTTTTGCAAAGGTGAATGTTGAAAGCTATTATTGCATGTATTTGGGAAAATAAAAAAGCTAATCTTAAAGAAAAGAGTCTTATAAAATTTAGAATTGCAAGAAATAAAAATAGTAGCTCATAACTATTTACTGATCAAAATACATTATCTCATTTATACGATAACCCCTGAGGTAAATAGGAGAAATATTATCATCATTTCCATTTTACAGATAAGGAGAATGAGGTTTAGACTGCCCAAGTGACTTCCCTGTGGCCATATAGTTGAAAAGTATCTGACCCAGAATTGAAACCTGGGACTTCTTGACTCCAGGCTTTCTAAGGAACCTCAGAGGTTACTTGGAACCCTTTATTTGGCAGTATGATTTTCTCATAATAGAGATTATAATAATAGTTTATGTTATAACATCTTAAAGTTTGCAAAATGATATACATGTATATATGTGCACACATATACATATATAAATACATACATATGTGACTATATACATATATACATACACAAAGATATAGATATATAATTTTTGTTCCCCAACATCTCTTTAAGAGGAATTACTTTAATTACTTTGAGAGGGTTGGATGACTTGGGGATTAGATTTATGATTTCATTAGTGAAAGGAACTCCTAGTGAAGACTATCCTCTATCAAACTTCCTCTGCTACAGAGGTTATTATCCCCATTTTACAGATCAAGAAAATGAGGCCAGTGAAACTAAGGGATTTGCCTTAAGTCACAGAGGTAGGAAATGAAATAACTGGATGAAAATGAAAGACTTTAAAACCAGTATCCCTTCTACCACAATAGTACTTCAAAGTAGAGGACGCAAACTCTGCCAAACTAAATTGAAGCTTTAGCAGGGAAATGAGGAAGTTGAGGGTACAATGCTATCCCAGCATTCTCCAAATCACAACACGCTTGTCAGAGAGAGACAGAAAGAGATAAAGACAGAGAGAAACAGAAAAAGAGAGACAGAAAGAGACAGAAACAGAGAGAGAAAGACAGAGAGAGACAGAGAGAGACAGAGACAGAAACAGAGAGAGACAGAGAGAGACAGACAGAGAGAAAGACAGAGACAGAGAGAGAGAGAAAGAGAGAGAGAGACAGAGAGAGACAGAGAGAGACAGAGAGAGAGAAAAAAACAGAGAGAGAAAGAGAGAAAGAGAGAGAGAGAGAGAGAGATGACTATGCTTTTCCTATGTGTAAAATTAATCCTGTTGGGATAATTGGTGCCACTGTGAGCATATTCCTCTAAAAGAAACTTTTCCTGGTTTTTATTCTCTCTAGGGAAATAAAACAGGCACAGCCAAAGCAGGAGCTCTCTTTAGTTCCCCCTCCCATCCTTACTACTTAGCACAGTATATGGCACATAGTAGACAGTTAACAAGTGTTTATTGACTGACTGGCTGGGCCTGCTAAGAGTATCCCCGGCAACCTCCAGAATTAATTGGCAGGGTTACCTGGGTAGGCCATTCTTTATTCTTCCTTTCTGGAAAATTCACAAGAACGCTACACAACACAATAAAGCAACATGATATTAGCATATAGCTATCCAGATTTCTCCAATTCTAGGATCTCCACTCTGCCACCAACCCGTTGCTGCCCTCAGGAATCTCCCTGGTATCTACGTGTACCTTAAATTCCCATGGGCGGCTTTCAGAATTTAGTCCTTTCCTTTTGTCCATGTATTTACAGCATCTAATGGTGGTGAGCAGTAATATTACATCCCCAGTAGGGGTGGTGTTAGGGTGTCATGGGATCATAAGATTTAACGCTGAAAGAGACATCTGAAATCATCCAAAGCAATCCCTTCATTTCACTGTTGAGAGAACTGAGACCCCAAGAGGCAAATGGATTCACCCAAAGGTCAGAGAAAGGTGTTGGGCAACATCTTCAAATCTGAAAATTCCATAAGTTCAAGATTTGAGGGTTACATAAGATTAGCTAATTTCTCCCAGTCACTTTAAAGCCTCTATCCCAAGTTTAATTAAACTCGTACTCAGTAAAGATAAGGGAGGGGCCTGTGCTTTAAACACATGTGCACAAGGCAGCATATTTCAAGTTGAGTGTTCATCCTTAATTATTTCCTGTCTTTGTTGGCCTGTTATTTCAAAGGGCCTCTTATATTTGTCACTAACAAGCTGTGTGGCCTTAAGCAAGTCACTTAGCCTCTATCTTAGTCTCCTTATCTGTAAAATGGGAACCTGCTCTACCTACCTCACCAGATTATTGTGTGGCTCAGATGAGATCACATCTCTGAAGGTGTTTTGAAAAGTGTAAAGCACCGTAGAAAAATAAGGTTTATGATCATACTGGCTTTACATTACTGGTTTAAGCCTCCCTCATGTATAATGGAGTATACTATGAGGGAATGGCAGATCTATTAAAAATCATACATCATAACCTTAATGAGTATGTATTTTCCAACAAAGGTCAGGTATTATTTCACAGAGGAGGAAACTGAGACTCGGGAAAGTTAAAATAGTTTTTCCCACTAGTGTTATGTGGGAGTATGTATCTGTGTGTGTGAGAGAGAGAGACAGACAGATATAGAGAGATAGAAACAGAGACAAAGAGAGAGAGAGAGAGAGAGAGAGAGAGAGAGAGAGAGAGAGAGAGAGAGAGAATAAAAAAAAAAGACAAAGACAGAGAGGAAGAGGGAGAGAGGAAGATGGGGGAAAGGATAAAAGAAAGAAAGAGAAAGAGACTCTGTGTGTGTGTGTGTGTGTGTGTGTGTGTGTGTGTGTAAGAAGAGGGAAAACAGAGAGAGTAGGAAATCAAGACTAAAATGCAGGTTTCCTCTCTTTTGGTACTGGATTTTTTCTGCCAAAACCACATTGTCCCTTAGTATACAATTAGCAAGCAAACACCACATAAACACAAACTGTAGGACCAATCAGAACCAGAACTCTTTTCATTGTCTCAGGCTTCAATAGAACTCTATCCCAGTACAAGTGGGAATGAGGGACTAACCTGCTGCTGTGATAACACTGTGTTCCATAGATGCTGCTGTTCCTAACAACTGCATCTCTGTGGTCATAAGAATGGGATACCAAGAAGCCGTTTGTGTCCAATTGAATCCCAACTATGGGAATGGAAGGGAGCAGAGCAGAGCTGTGTGACTGCTACAGCCCCTCATTTCAGTGGGAGTTAAAAGGAAAAGAGTATTACTATTTGCCTAGTTCTCAGCCACAGTTAATGAAGAGCCAAAACCACCCACCAATGGGTGATTCTCCCTAATAATCTAAAGTGCTTTGCATGTTTTTTTGACCTGATAGTGATGGAAGAAGTTCAGATGCAATAAGGACCGTTTGGAGGGGTTAGCTGCTTTAAAAGTCAGCTTATTCCCATTAAACCCAAGGACCAAGTGCTTAAAGAGCTCTTTCTAGGATACATGAAGTGTGATTCCATGGACAATAGCACTAGACATGGAGGGAAAGGAGTTCAAACCTCAGGCTGGTGACTGACTACCTATACTAGAAAGAGTTTTGGTAAGATCAGAGTTCTGGACCCAGAAAGTATCTCAGAGGACAGTTAAAATTAAAAAACTTCTTACATATAAAGAAACTAAGGCCCGGGGAAGTAAAACAAATTCCTTAAAAATCCAGTTAGTAAATATCAAAGACAGATTTTGAAGCTAGCTCCTTTGAACTCCAGATCCAGTGTTCTTTCTCCATGATAGCATACTGTCAGTTCTTTGAATTCAAGGACTGTTTCATTTCTGTCTTTGTATTCTGAGTACCTTTGTTTAAAAGATGGATGACCAATGGGACCCAGTTGAACAGAAGAAAAGAAATCTGGGTTGCCTTTATAAATTGCCAAGTTTCTTTAATGACTTCAAACTTCCTACGAAGACAAAAACCCATTTTAATACCAACATTCTACCAATATTGCAGTGTGGTAGAGATATGTAATAGCTCTTTCCAAAGAGTCAAAAACTAACAAAAAAGCAATGGAGATTTGCCTGATGGATGTGAGGAGGTTGCAAGAAATAATCGCTGATTGCATATGTTTAACCTATATCAGGTTTATATATATATATATATACACAGAGAGAGTAGGAAATCAGGACTAAAATGCAGGTTTCCTCCCTTTTGGCCCTGGATCTTTTCTGCCAAAACCACATTGTCCCTCAATATACAATTAACAAGCAAATACCACATAAACACAAACTGTAGCAGATGGAGCACCAGCCCTAAAGTCAAGAGGACCTGAGTTCAAATTTAGCCTCATCAACCAAATCATTTCCAATGGAGCAGTAATGAACTGAACCAGCTACGCCCAGAGAAAGAACTCTGGGAGATGACTAAAAACCATTACATTGAATTCCCAATCCCTATATTTATGCCCACCTGCATTTTTGATTTCCTTCACAAGCTAATTGTACAATATTTCAGAGTCTGATTCTTTTTATACAGCAAAATAACGGTTTGATCATGTAAAAAAAAAAAGAGAATTGTTTGGCATTGGATTTATGTTTGGAGCACACAATTAATACCATTAATAAGATGATTGCAAAGTTTCCCATAAAAAAAAATTTAGCCTCAGACACTTAACACATCCTAGCTGTATGACCCTGGGTAAGTCACTTAACTCCAATTGCCTCAGCAAAATAAATAAATAAAATTTAAAATAAATGTTGAAAACTGTCTTTACATGTATTTGGAAAAAATAAAATACCATTGAAGAAAAAAGGAAATAATCATAGAGAAATTCTGAAGGAAAAGAGTAAAAGATATTACCAAGGAATTGTAAGAAAGGAAGGATCTGGGCATGCTTTTATCAAGATGAAAATGGATGGTTGGAAAGCTCCCATAAGACCCTTATATTATAAGAAGAAGTTGAAGAAGGCCTCTAATACATTGGGCAAATTTTATGTGGATCAGAGTAGAACAGAATTGGCAGACATGAATGGGCTGCTCTCTGCACTATTGGAGGGAACTTCAAAATCTATGAAATCATAGATCTATTTGAGTATATTCAGCCCACCCCAGGAATATAGTTGGAACCTGCTAAATGTTTATGGATTGATTAATATATAAAATTAGAGGGATGGACTTGTAACCAGGGATTCTCAAACTGGGGTCTATGAATGTTTCTTTAATCATTTGGTGATTATATTTCAATATAATTTGTTTCCTTTGTCATCCTATGTATGTTATTTTCTGCACTTAAAAACATTAATATGAGAAGAGACCTAGATTTTACCAAACTGCCAAAAGAGCCCACCATGTACATAAACACACACACATACACATAAAGGTTAAAAGTTTTGGGGCTCAATTATCTCTGCCTTCTATGATCTTGGGACCTGTCATGGGTAGAGTATTGTCAAAATCATGAGTTCAATAGCACTTCTTCAATCTATGATTTCATTAATGTATTTCTATAGCCAATAAAAAATGTAGTCCCTTAGCAGACAGTCTCCAAAAGCCAAATTTCACCCAGACTGGTAAACAAGCCAGTCTTGCCGAATTAGTCAAATCACCACCACCTTGAAGATCACCTCCCCTCAGACCCCAGTGGGGGCAATCCAGGACTCTAAGACCAAGTTTAGCAATAGCAGTGCTTCCAACTCAGCATCTTCAACCAAAATCAGCCCATCATTCTGGGAAGAGGTCCTTATGGAAATGCAGCCTGGCAGCTGTTCGTACAAGAGCTACAGCCAAGCTATTAAGACCTAGTAAAGAAAGTTCTTAGCACCAAAGTCCTTGGCACTGTTGAGCAGTTCAACATCAGAAGTTGATATAATGACATTCGAGAAGAGGCATTAATGTCTACTTTGCTATGGCACCCTAAGGACTATGGGACCTTTCCATTTGACTTGAATCTGAAACTTTGAACTCCTTGAGATCAGTCTGTCTTTATTGTTTCTTTGTATCACACTATAAAGCACTTAATGAATACTGTATCCATTCATTTATAGCTGTAGTAAAAAAAAAAAAAAAAAAAAAAAAAAAAAGTATAACTTAGTATCCTCTCTGGAGATGATGAGTCTATCTAGACCTATCTAGATCCTTGGTTGATAGAAGCACTGAGATGGCTTTTCAACTTGGTGGGACCATCAAGGACTTCTTTCTGCTGGTCTAGCCATCACTTCTACACCAATATTGAAGCATGTATTTTAATGGAAGTAGGAATCAGTTACATTCTTCAGAAATCCATACAAGACATCCCTAAGAGTAGAGCTGAGGGGAAAGAAGTTTAAGATCCATGAAAATCAGAGCTGATGAAGCTGAGACAAGATTGAGAAGGTCATTACTGAAGGGAAGGGGAACAGAGAGAAGTAACGGGGAGATGCTAAAGGAGGGCACTTCAATTTATCGTTGTAAAGCTGGAGCTGGAGACTGAAGAATGGAAGTAAATGGCAAGAAGGATGGGAGCCCTCTAGAAAAAAGCCCGTGGCATAAAGGGAAAGAGCAGTTGACATGATGGTGTTTGGGGGTTACCCTAAATGAAGAGGGGAGGGGAAAGGGAGAGTTGATCTATCTTCCCAAGGCTTTCCATGACAAAGTCAGTCTTTCTTCTTAGGGCCTTCAGGTTACCTCAGGCACCTTGTTGTGGTTTGGAAAACCAGACCAAGGGTTGAGCCCTCCATGTTTAATTTGAAGGCAGAGTGAGGGGGCCATCTAGTGTCTGGGGCTGAAAGGGGGAGACAGAAGGAACTGTCCCAATGAAGGGCGCCATCTGGGGGTCTGGGGGTAGAACCCAGAGGGAGGTCACCTGTCCTCTAGTGGGATAGATGGATCGGGTGCATGGATGGAGGCATGAGGAGAACCCAGGTAGATTGGAAGCAGAGAATGGGATTTGGCTGACAGGCAGAGGGAATAGGCTGGGATTTGGGGCTGACAGTCAGGCAAAGGGAGGGGCCTGGTTTGTCTGGAAGTGGGTGGGGGAGGCAATGGGAGAGAGCCATCTGGTGTCTGGAGGTGGAAGACAGAAAGAGTGTCTGGTGTCTGGGAAATGGGAAGGGTGTCGGTGAGATGAAAGGGAGGGGGGAGAGAGACAGTAGGGGGAGGAGGTCTGGGACGAAGAGGAACTGTTTGCCCCTGCTTCATCCACCTCCAGCACTTCGGCTAAACGTCTTTCCCAAGAAACTGAACCAGACAATGAGAATGTGGCTATTTTTTCTCTTTTCCCCTTTTTTTTTACCCCCCCCCTCCTAAATTCATGACGGAGAGATCAATGCAACTGAAGAAAGCATCAGTTCTGAGTCCTATCGGGGCTTTCCCTTCCTCCTCATTATCCTCATCATTATTTTAAGACTTGACGGTCCATCCAGCTCCTGACATCATTGTTTCCCGGTCTAGGGGAAGGTGGGGGAGAGGAAGATGATAGGAGGGAGGGTTGGGGAGAAGGCAGGGATGTCGCATTGCTACGGACAGAAGCTGTGAAGGATCCTGGCGGCTTTAAATCAACCTTTGCGCAATCCGATGGGCCACGCCAAGACGGGTCTCCTTCCCGTTCTCCCCTGGGGAGGCAGACGAGGAATAGGCAATATAGAAAGAGTACTTGAGCGTTATAGTAGTGCTCTTTCCAGATCCGGGAATGTCTGGGCTGGGCACCCGAATTGAAACTGCACAGTGCTGAACCCCGATCCTTCCTCCTCCCATCCAGACCTCTCCTTTCTCTAACTTCTGACTTGAGATAAGACTAATTTTCAAGTCTTGGCTTTTACACACACAAACACGCACGCACACACACTTAAAAAAAAAAAAAAGCCAACCCTCTATGTTGTCGGTTTGGGGTTTTTCCACGTGCATTTATGATTTGCATTTAATTAATTCCTCCTCTGTGTTTCCTTGCCTGTTGCTCTCTGGCTGACTGCTTTGTATATATGGAAAGCCGGTTAATGAGGAGGTTCCCCGGGATTCTAGACTTCACTCCTTCACTGCCGGGCTCGAGGATATAGTGGCCAGTGAGGAAAACGATTCAGTGGTGTATTAATTAATTAATTTATTTGTGAAGTCGAGGGGCGGGTGGGGGGGGGGGACGGAGGAGCGGGGGTGGAAAAAGGGAGGGGAAAGGAAGAGAGACTTGCCAGGGCGGGGGAGGGTGATCAAAAGGTGTGCAATATTCCACACAGGCAGGATCACTTCTTATTCCCTGGCATTATTTAATCATATTACATCAACACGTGCTGCGCCAGGTAACCACATCAAACGATCCTAGCTTCTTTGGGATATAACGTTATATCTTTCTTGTATCTATTTTCACGAGTTGAGTACACACACACACACACACACGAAAAAAAAAGTTAAAACACCGACTTGTCAGCTGAGGTCTGTCTGAAGTTAACCCCGGGACTTTTAGAACTGATCAGTCCTTTACTTGATAAAGTTGGAAGGTGTTTTCCAGGTGCCCAAGGCCTGATCAAATCTCTTCCTGAGCTTTAGGAAAGGGGTAACTATAAGATAGGAGGACCAGGCTTTGTATTTTGTAAAGATCTGAATGGAGGAGACTATGAAAAAAGAGAAAAAGAGAGGAAAAAGCTTTTGTCCCATTTGGCAATAACATAAGAGTCTTGATTTCCACCATCACCCCCCCCCCTCAAAAGTTATGATAATGGAATATTTCCTAGACCTACTCAACATGCCGCATTGCCGAAGGAGTTAAGACTGCAAAGTTGGGGAAAGTTTACTTTCTTCTTCCTATTCCAGTTATTTGAGGTTCCGTTCTTTTTTGTCTCATTTCTTTCAGGGTATCTGATTATTTTTTTAGTTTACAATTCTACCTCTCTTGTATCCCCACGACCCTTCTTAACCTCGCAGCTCCTTCTACCCCAATAGATTACTTTTTTTAAAAAAAGGGGGTGGATAAAAAAGTCATGTTCTGCAAAGGGGATACTTAAAAATCCCACTTTTTTCTGATTTAGATGGAACTTTCTCTGAAAGATGTGTGGAATACATGGAACTGACTGTAAAGATTCAGAGATCTAAGACCAATACTTCTGGTTCGGGAGTTATTTCTTGTAAAGGGACATGACTGTTCCTTAGGAAAAAATGCTTTTGAATTGAGCCTCCTCCAGCCGCCCCCCCCCCCCCAGCCCCCACTAAGGTTCCTAGCGACCTGGCTTGTCTCTCGTCACCTTAGGTCTGGCAAATAATTTTGAAAACCCACAATAAAGACATCTCTGCACACCGCTGAAGAGAGCCCTGAATTTAACACTGAAGTAGTCCCCTTGCCCTGCACTTTGCTCCGATCGATCTGTGGGGCTGTTTGCGAAGCCCTACCAAAAGACTGCTGTCCTTCAAGAGGAAATGACTCTCTTCCCACACCGATCCCTCCCCCCCCCCAGTCCCCAGCCACGAGACGCACACCTCATATTCCCTTCTTCGTGAAGCTGGAGGGGGGGGTTCCCAATTCTCTAATACTTCTCAGCCTGAACAGACCGCTTTAAGCTGGGCATTGGAAGTCAGATCTGGTCCCATTGTATCTGTTCTCTCACCATCTTTTTCTGTAAGAATTATATATCTATTTCGACTCTGACCGTTTTTCAAGCATTTTGCATAACAGTTAAAGTATTTCAAGTAACAGTCCTCTTAGATATTACCAGTTATAATTACCACCCCCCCCCCAACACAGTCACACTTTTAAGTCCACAGCTAACCTTATTCTACTTCCGAAGATGCTTGCTTCAGTGCCCAAAGCCTCTTTCCTCTGTGGGAAGAGAGCTGATATTGTTTCTTTTTAAACACACATACGCCACAATGAAAGAGAGAAACCCAGAAACCTTTCCTTCTTGATAAAGTCACTAAAAGGGACTGGGATAAATCAGCAGTGTTGCCACTTATAAGTTTAACTGAACATTTGTCTGATGATCAAGGTTTGACTGGGGAGGGGGGGGGATCGAGTAATGAGACAGAAGGAAGTATGAACTGTCTTTTAAAACTGCAGTTGTATCAAACTTCTTAAAAGATTGTCTAACTGGAGCATCTATTTTTTTGCTTGACAAATTTACCTTTCCCAAGAAAGTTTAAGAAAAACCATGTAATTTGTGTTATGCTAATAAACCAGATTCTACCTCGCTGCTATACAACCCTTTTTGTATTTCCCCCCTTCCCCTTTCTTTTCTCTTTTTTTTTCTTTCTTCTCCCCCCCACCCCCACCCCCACCCACCCCCCCGCCCCAGCCCTCAGGTGAAAGTGCGGCGGCAGCAGCAGCAGCAGCAAGCTGCAGCAGCAGCAACAGAAGAAACATTTTGTTGCCTTTTTGAGGGTTAAATCAGAAGACAGGCTGTCTCGCCTCGGCCAATCAGATGTGGTCCCTGCCAGCTATAATATAGTGCTAAAGGCAGGCTTCTCTCACAAGCGTTTCTAGGCTTGCTACCATTAAAATCAGACTCTTTTTGTCTTTTGATTGCTGTCTCGCGACCCAACTCCGATGTGTTCCGTTATCAGCGACCGGCAGCCTGCCATTTCAGCACCTGTCTCGATAGGAATCGGTGGATAGTTGAAGGAACCAGCAAGGAAGCAAAGCTTTATTGAGACAGAGAGAAGGAGAAAAGAGAAAAGGAAAGAGGAGAGAGGGAGGAAGGGAGGAGAGAGAGAGAGAGAGAGAGAGAGAGAGAGAGAGAGACCAACCTAGGGAGACAGCCTGAGATAGACACGCGCACAGGCGCGCACACACACACATACACACACACATACACACACACCAAGGAAGCTTTGAAGTAACTGGATTCAATGGACGAGATGCTGCTGCTGACGAGATTTCTGCTGGTGGTCCTCGTCTCTTCTCTCTTGATGTCCTCGGGGCTGGCATGCGGACCTGGCAGGGGATTTGGGAAGAGGCGGCACCCCAAAAAGCTGACCCCCTTAGCCTACAAGCAGTTTATCCCCAACGTGGCGGAGAAGACCCTAGGGGCTAGTGGAAGATACGAAGGGAAGATCTCCAGAAACTCCGAACGATTTAAAGAACTCACCCCCAATTACAACCCTGACATTATATTTAAGGATGAAGAAAACACCGGAGCGGACCGGCTGATGACTCAGGTAGAAACCCATCCATCCATGTGTGGCGTTTAATGTGTTTCTTTGAAAGGCAAGGAAAACGTGTAAGGAAGCGCTCAGGAGCCTCTGTCCTTTATTTTTCCTTCTCGATTTTAAGATCATAAACCCTTTTCCTCCTCACCCACCTACCCCATCACCCTTCCTCTTTCTCAAAGAGCCCATATTATGAGTACAGCTAAAGAAGTTTGGGGATAGCGATGGGGGTGGGGAGAGTGGCAGTTGAGCTCGGGTTTTATGTCATTGATTTGATTTCTGTGTTATTGGTCTTCTACTCCCAACCCTGTCTCAGCCCTGTCATGCAACTTGCTAGAGAGAGCTCAGCTTTTAGGGCATTCGGCTCCTTGAGTCTGCCCTTATTGCTTGGGGGAGGAGAGGAAGGGGAGAGGAAACAGAAATAGGAGGGATGGGAGAAGGGGAAAATTCGCGGCCCCCCCTCCCTCCATCAATATATACAGTGACCACCAGATAGATAGCGATTACCGTCTCTGGGAGTATTAGATCTTAAGACACTTTTTTCCTGCCTCCTTTTTTATTTCCTTTCTCACCCCCACTCTTCCCACATCCCAAATAAATTCTTAATTCGCCAGGCCAGGAAGGCTGTTCTGACAAAAGGCAGTGTGGCTTCAGCCACAGCTATTGCTCTCCCATTTCTGTATTATGTAGCTTGTATTGCAATACCGTCTTTTGCAATTGTGCCCATCCGAGTGTGAATATATTGATATTTCTTTAAGGATGCTCTCTTTCTCCCGTCGCCCGTGGTACCTTAGGGGAGGGACTTACAACTTATTAGCATTGCATCACTCTCTTTTAAATCAGATTGCTCAAGAATTACAACCGAATAAATATTGGGTGGGGGATGGGGAGAGGGAATAGTGGAAAGATGGAATGCAGAACTATCTTAGGCTTGTTATTTATTTTATTGCAAAAAAGAAAAAGCAAGGAAGAAACCGCAAAACAAACGTTCCCTTCGTGCCTCCTTTCCCACATTGAGACGTCTGAGAAGCAAATTCGACCGCCAGTCACGGAGTTTCTGAAACTCCATGGATCTAACAAGCTAGAAATGGTTTTCCTTGCAAATATAGGTCAATATCATTTTTATTGCCCTATTAAAATATTTAAGTCCCACCTTTGGTGCTAGTAACGCAATGAGGTTGGAGGAGACGCACTAGTGGGGGTGGAAAGTTGGGGGGGTCGGAGTTGGCAAGGATCTTCCCCCCCCTTCCATCCCTACTCAATCCCCCAGGTCGTTGATTTATTGAGGGGCAGGAATAAGCCGGCCCTGGAAGATGACTCTATTTCATTTTCACGAGTGTCCTTGTCGGGCTCTCCTCCAGATCTGCTCTCGACCACCTTAAATCTTACCTAGAGCCTTGACGCGGGCTCTTGTAGGCAGATAAAAGCGTGAGCCTCAATTATGTACAGGCCACAGTGTGCAGGTTGAGTGCAGCGTGGTGGACTGAGTTTGCCAGCTTGGTTGGACAGGAGCTTCCACTCCCCCCCCCCCCATCCCCAACCTCTGTCCCTAGCCTGCCTCTGGCTGCTCATAAACCCGCTGGGGGCGGGGGGCTGGGCCGGGGTGAGATGGCTAGGGATCGGAGGTAGGATTGGGGGGAGGGGGGCCCGAGGGAGGGCTGGAGGTTCCTGGCTCCCAACACTGTTAACAGTTGCTCTTGTTTGTGGAAGACCGACTGACAGACAGCCCGAGCACCCGTTTCACCCATCCCCACCGCCCGCCAGATCTCAGTTCCCCCTGCTTACAGTCCTCAGTCATCGCAGCCTTTTTGAAAAGCTGCAAGGCAGCGGAGCTGTGCGCCAAGTCAGACGCATTTTCAGCTCCACTTACTCCTCCTTTATCGATCGCCACGGCTAGGGTTTCAGCTTGTATCCTTTCGAATACGACAGAGGCTGGGTCTGCTACTGCTGCTGCTACTGGCGCTGCCGCCGCCGCCGTCACAGGTCCAGATTCTCCTAAACCCGAAGGGAAGAAATCCTTCCCCTTCCTTAAAAGATCACGCCCGCGAATTAGCTACATAAGTAGGACGATGGTGATGATAATAATAATACTATAATGATAATAATTAAATAAGGCTGCTGGGGGAGGGGGCTGACTAGGCGAGGGTTGAGGAGGAGCAGGCAGCGGCGGCGGCGGCAGGAGGAGGAGGAGAAGGAGGAGGAGGAGGAGGAGGAGGAGGAGGAGGAGGAGGAGGAGGAGGAGGAGGAGGAGGAGGAGGGAAGAGGGAGGAGGGAAGAGGGAGGAGGGGTGTGGTGATGGTGTTTTAAAGGGCTGGGTGGGTAGCTAGAGAGGGAACTCCGAAGGAGTGCTTGGTGATAGCGTATCTTCTTTCTTTCACTCCTCTGTCTAGTCTGTCCTTCCCCTTCTTTCCTCTTGTGTTTCCTCTTCCCCAGCCTCTTTTGAATCTTGCTCTTCTCTCCCTTTCACGCTCACCCCACTAACTCTGTATCTCCCCCCAAACCATTCCCCCGTCTACCTCTGCGTCTCCTTCCCCGCCCCCCTAACTACTTGCCCTTCCCAGGGAATTCAGCGCGGTGCCTGCTACAGGCTTGACCACTCTCGCTGCCATTGGCTGGCAGCATTTGAACTTCTGACCTTCTGTCAACTTCCCTCAGACGAACGAAACGAAAACAAATAAGTCCCCCCCACACTCGCACACACACCCGAGCATTGGCTATTCCTGTTCCCGACACAAAAGATGGGGGGAGGGGGCAACAGCCAGACGGATTACTGAAGTAAGGGGAACCTAAGTCCCCGTAACCCTGTCATGCAAGTACCCCCCAAAAATGCATTGGTAGTAGGAAGAAGTAAGCGCTCTCTCCCACCCTACTCCCATTCCTAACATTCTGTTCTCTGGCTCCCCAAGTGAAAAGTGTGTTGTTGGGGGGGGGGAGAATGACAGGGAAGAGAGTCGGCATTTGGGGGGATGCTGTTGGTAGAAATAATACTCAGTTGATCTGAAAGACAGGGCGATGGAAGTGGGGGATGGGAGGACTAAAGTAATGAGTTTTCTGCAGAGACATCTTCTGAACTGGGGTTCAGCAGGCGATCTTCCTGAGTTAGATGCAACACACTATAGTGTGTGTGTGTGTGTGTGTGTGTGTGTGTGTGTGTGCTGCTTCACAAATCCCTCAACCATGGCGAAATCTTCCCCAGTGGAACTTTCAGAGCCGTTCCTGAACGCATTAGCTACTGGTTAATATTAACTCTAGGAAAGGTGGAAACACAGACGGACACACATGTACAGGCTCAGGCAGGTCAGCTTCCCAGTCTGAGGGTGACAATGGTCTGAAAAGGGGACAGCGGGGAACTAGTAAGGAAGCGGGATCTGCTCGGAAGGTTACCCGAAGTGGCGGTATTTAGCAAATATCCTGTCTGCTTTAGAGAATGTGGAAATATGGGGGTGGGGGGAGGCGCGGTGTGAGGAGAGGGGAGTTGTATTTAGTTAAGGAAGACAGGAGATGTATGTAGGTTATGATTTGGGGGGCTGTGGCTCTTTTACAGTTTAGGGTCCCCCTCATTATGGGAAACCCACCAGCTTGTTTACAGTGGCAGGTACCTGTTAAGTGTTTCCTCCGAGCATTCATTTGTGTAGGGAGAGGTTAGGCACTTGGCAGAGAGCTGGGGCGTGTTGAACAACTTTGCCTCAGCTGACACAAAAGCCCGAGCTGAGGCGGCCCTGCTGGGCTTCACGGTGAGTGAACAGAATTGGGCTTGATTCGTGGCACACGACCCAGTGAATTAATAAATTGTCTGAGCTTCACGGCTTTTGACTTCGACAATCCAACTCAGCCAGTATAGAGTGAGAGTCCTTCAGGCAGCAACAGCAGCAGCAGCAGCAGGAGGAGGAGGAGGAAGAAGATAAGGAAGTGGAGGAAGAGAAGAAAGAGGAGGAGGAGGGGGAGTGGAAGAGGAGGAAGAAGAGGGAGGAGGGAAGAGGGAGGAGGGAGAAGGAGGCGATTGCGGCGGTGGCGGTGAGGCTGTTGGTACTTCTCCTTTTGCCAGAAAGAATTCATAGGAAACCTGGGGCAGGGGAACGGGGTGGGGATGGTGTATTTGCCCCGTGTTACGCCACCACCGTCTCCATCCACACTCCTTACTCCCCCAACCCGAACCTTCTTTCTCTCCGCGTGTCTCCTGGCGCAGATTTCCCATTTCCTAGCGGCTCCAGCTAAGTCAGAGATCCCGATCCTGGAGTGGAAGCGTTTCCTCCCCACTTCCCTAGATTGCCCCCAGGCTCTTTAAAGCTTCTCTATCCAGTGCGGGCGGGGGTGGCGAAGTGCTGGAGGAAGGATCCGGGGTAGGAAGAGAAGCTGTGCGCGAGTATGTGTGTGTGTGTGTGTGCGCACGTGCACGCGTGACCGCGGGGAGGGCTTATTCTCTCAGTTATAAATCCTCTTGTTTCATCGCTTGTCTTCCACATAAAGTGCGTGTCATCCTTGTAGTGATCTCACTTAAACTCTCTTACGAGGAGAGGAGGGGAACAACAGGAAAATCCCGCGAGGGCTAGCTTTCTCGCCCCCCCCCCTCCAGCGGACTGCTACTTGTTTTTATTTTATGTTTTAACTCCCACAATTATATTACCGTTTTTATTGCTGCCAAATACTCAGACCTTTTCCTGTTAAGCAATCGTGTCAAGTTCCCTTGAAAACTGTAATAAGAATTCTCAGTTTCCTTGCATCTTCACCTCCACTCCCATCCCCACTCCGAACTAACATTCTCCCCCAAAAAAAGGCTTTCTGAAAAGCTGCTAAAAAAAAAAGGGGGGGTCCTTTGTGGTGGGCGATTTTATATATCGATAACCTCTTTGGGGAGAGTTGTCTGGGAAAAGGTCAAACATCTTCTCTATCCCTGGAAGAAGTTAACAGCAAACAGCCCTAGCAGCCGCAGAGAGCCAGTCCAGGTCCCTTGACTAACATCACCTCTGGTTTTCTCAATGTCTCTGCTTCTGCCTCTGATTTCTGACTCTAACTAGAAAAAAAGACATCCTGTCTTTTATCATCTGAAGACACAAAATCCACCATCATCCCCTCTCCAACCTCTTAATCATTATCCTCCATCACCAATTTCTCTTTCAATTTTCCCATTCATTCAGCTAACCTGACTGAAGAAAGAGGAAAGTTTGGAAAGTTATCTGGGAACCCCACTTCCTACACTCTAAAAGCATATTTCAGGTTTTTACTAGAATTCTTTTTGAACTGGTTCAAGACAAATATAAAATTGTAATAATCACAAAGAAAGCATTTTGGCATAAACTTTGTGTGGGGGACGAGGAGATGGATGGATGGATGGATAGATAGATGATAGATAAGTAGTAGACAGATGAAGGAAAAAGAAGCAAAAAGAATGTCATTCTACTTTCTAGATTTTCTTATGGAAACATTTTCCTTCCTTACTTCCTATTCTCCCAGCACACACACACACACACACACACACACACACACACACACCCCTCTTTATACATAGAAACACCACCCCCTCCCTTAAACTCTTCAGTTTGCTCTTCAAACTTGCTGGACACCATTCTAAACTGGGGCCAAGAGAACAAGAGAGGAGGGAAGGGAAGAGGTTAAAGAAAACAAGAAATACAATCAGACCACAGAAAACCTAAGCAGAAAAGAACTCCATAGAGTAAAAAGAATGTGGCTCTCCAGATAAAGAATGTTTGTCATCCTGCCCTAGCCCATATGGAAAATTATAACTCACCTGGTTACTTTTCTTTGTCCCCCGCCCCCTGCTAAACTTTGCTATCAACTTGCAAGCTTTATTTTCCTTTTTTACCTTTGGCTTAATCTTCCCCTTAAAAAGTCTTGAGGTGGGCAGGAAAGGTCCCAGAGATTAATCATGACTTTTCATTCTTTAAGACATGTACAGTGTATTTTGAGTCATATCAATGAAATGCAAGGCCTCTCTCCCATTTCACTATCTACTTCTAATTCTGAGGGCTTTAGGGGGTGATTTGCTCTGAAAGGAGAGTTGATTTTGGGGAGTGACTGGGGGATGCAGAGAAAGACGCTCGTTTGAGAGGGGTCCCGTCAGGGACAGATAAAAGACATGCAAATGTGTGGGAAGCTGTTGTGGCCATAGAAGAGGAACATGAAAAGTTTCAGAGACACATAGGGTGGGAGAGCATCAGAAAGAAAGGGGGGGGGGAGAATAAGGTATGCTTTCTGAAGTCTGAAAATCCAAACAAGTCATATTCTCACAGAGTTCCCTCTTTTTAAACTACTCTGACTTCAAACTGCTGGGAAATGGTATTTTGAAAGTCAAGATCTTAATTTGGAGTCAATGGACCTAATTCACCTTGACCTTAACTTCTCGGTGCCTCAGTTTCCTCATCTGTTTAAACTGAGGTGGTCGGCCTAAGTGATCTTTAAGGTCCCTTCCACCTCAAAAACCTGTCATTCTGGAACTGCTGCCTCAGTGCTTCAAAAAGCCACTCTTCCCAAAAGGAATTTGTTCTCTATAAATTTGCATCCCCAGATGTCCTACACTACAAAAGTGGATCATGAGCCAGTTAGTCCTGAATCCAGGACCTCAGCTCTCCATCCCATCCCCATCCCTCTGTTTTTTCCTACCCTGTCCCCAATACACACATACATGATTAAACTGAGTTGATACAAAATAAGGCCTCCCTCAGACTACCTAGACTTTCCAAATCAAGGAAGTTTTGCTACCTGAGACTACTGGACCCCTAGTGACAGGAAGTTAAAGAGCTGCTTCCTGGGTGTCAAGAGCCACAAGCAAGAGAGGCTGTTGAAAAGAGGGTGGGATAGGGAGAGGGAGGGTATAAGAAGCAGGAATAGTTCTCAGTCCTGTTAACAAGCTCTCCATCTGTCTTCTCCCTCCTCTATGACACCTCTCCCAATTCTATCCCCAGAGGTGTAAGGACAAACTGAATGCCCTGGCTATCTCTGTCATGAACCAGTGGCCCGGGGTGAAACTTCGGGTCACTGAGGGCTGGGATGAGGATGGTCACCACTCTGAAGAGTCGCTGCACTATGAGGGCCGGGCAGTGGACATCACCACCTCAGACCGGGACCGAAGCAAATATGGCATGCTGGCCCGCCTGGCCGTGGAGGCTGGCTTCGACTGGGTCTATTACGAATCTAAAGCCCATATCCACTGCTCTGTGAAAGCAGGTAAGGGAGCAAGCAAGCCAGTCACTCACCCTACCCTCACCCCTACCCTGGTTTCCTATCTCTCAACAATGCCCCCTCCCCCAATAAGCCCTCCCTAGCACCATCAGATCTGCAAGTGAGACTTCCTGAGTTATATTCTTGCCCTCCTCTAGGACCCTGGATACTTTCTATGATTGTAGCCTCTTCTGGGAAAAGATGGGAGGGGCGGAAGGAAGAGAGAGGAAGAGAGACAGACAGAAAGAGAGAGAGAATGTGTGTGTATACAAGAAAAACGAACAGAGAGATACACAGACAGAAAGAGTAGAGACAGAAGACAGGAAGAAAATAATAGAGAAATACATCTGGTAAGGGACTTGATGTCATCAGTTAACATCTCTACTTAAAACCTCTGGGTTTCAACTTCCAGTCCTACCATTCTAAGAATTGTCCCCAATACCATGATTATATGTTATGTAAACACCCAAATTATTTCCAAACACAATTCTAATGGGTCTTCAGCATAGTAGGGAAGTTCCCATCCCTTCCTCTGGTCTTTCCTTCCTCGACTGCTTCCTTATTTCCTTCCTTTCAACCTTCCTTCCCTTTTATATACCTATTCTTGTATTTCAAGCTTGTATTAAGGCAGCTCTAGAAGAGGACAGGGATAGGAACGGAGAGAAGACGGAAGCATTGAGATAGAGTGAAGGGAGATGACAGCTGCTCCAAGGATGTAAATATTCAGCAAAGATATTAAAATAGCAACCAAGCTCAGTGCAGCCACTTAAAGAAAATCCAGTCAGACTAAATTGGTTTTTTCCCTTCCTCTCTAAGAGGTTTAACAACCAACCTACCACACTCACGTCCACATTATGTCATAGTATTCCAGTTTACGGAGAAGATGAGGTCCCAAAGTTTCTTTTAAATGAACTCATATTCAAATCTGTGGATTTAGAAACTAGTGTAAATATATAAATGAATAAATAAATGGGAGAACTTTCGCATGCTCCCAACAAACATTAGTGCTTCCAAACATCTGGATGGCCACACGCTCGGAAGCCCTGATTATTATTATTAGCTCTGCTAAGATTACTTACTGCTGTGGGTGAGGGCCAAGAACTTTGATTTCATCTTGTGGTCTGCAGCTGGTATATCCCCAACCAGAGTGTATTTTTTTTTTTTTTTGGTTTTTTTTTTTTTTTTTTTTTTTTACTTGTGTGGTTTTTTTTTTTCCTCTGGGCTTGCAACGCCACATGCTGTTACAGAGGAGGAATAGCTGTGGGAAAAAAAGGGGGAAAAAAGAAGAAGAAGAAGAGGGCTGGAGGGTGGGAGAGGAAAGCACCCAACTTCAATTCATCACTTGGGATCTCTTTTTAAAGCTTTTTCCACCTATGAACATAAGTTGACACATTTAGTAAAGCAGTTAACGGTGAATTTCAGAAAAGTCGATTTTCTTCACTTTCCTGGCTTTGCCTGCTTGGTTTTTAAACTGTATTTTAATGGCATCTTTTAGTTAAGAAACATTTTAAAAGTGTCAAGACACACTTGGTGGGAAAAGAAAATAATGACTTTTTTTGTTGTTGTTGCAACAACAGAAGGGGGGAGGGAAGGAACCTGAAAATACATGGAGGGTGGTGATGACGTGTATTTATAGCAGAAGGAAAGGACTCACCAAGGGAAAGAAAATTAGCAATATTCACTTCCTTGGATCCAGAGATGAGAAAGTTTCTCACTTCCAAAACTCTATTGAAATTGGGAAGGGTGGGCTTGGGTGGTAGCTCTGTAGTTCACCCTGCAGGGGAACTGGTGAGCCTCTCTCTCTCTAGGCTCTCCTGTCTAGACACTGAAATGACCTCTGAGGCCTTCTCTGTTTTTCATAATGGTTTCCCACCCTTTCCCCTGCTCCTGTCCAAACCTCCTCCCCAATGTAAAGGCATAATCTACCGTGTGGATTTTTCCTAGGGAGAGGAAGAATTCCAAGGGACTAGAAAGCTACTCATTGAAATTCCGAACACACTTGGGGTTTGGGGGTAATATCTAGTGCGTGTCAGGCAGGGTCGTGTGATTCTACTATGGGGTTTTCTAGAGACCAGGTCCTATTTCGAAGACTAAAGCTGGTTTCCAATGGTCAGAGGCTCACTTCATGACGGAGAAACTGATGAGAAGATTAAAACCCCTGTAATTCCAGCAGGAAGATTCTTTATCTCAATCTCTATTTGCAAAAAGCATGATCCTGGAGATTGGAATGCAAAGAAGAGTACAGCCCCCTCTCCTCCGCCCCCTCCCCTTCCAGGCCCCCCTCTAGTCCTCCAAAAGCCTGAATTATTGTCATCTGGATAGAGAGAGACCGAGACAGAGAGGGCGAGAGGCTGGGGTGCTAAAAGGGGGCATTGAAAATGGGCCGCGTCTATCTGGTGCTTAGAGCAGGGTCCTCCATTTAAAATTCAAATACACATCTTGAGTGCCCTGCAAAAGTGGCTTTGCTGTGCAAATAGTGCTTGTGAGGGCCTGGGTTTTTGGAGAGTATGTGTGTGAATTGGCACATGGGGGGCTCTGCACCTGAGCAAATAACGGGGTGGATAGTGAGAGAGTGACACACACACACACACATACACACACACACACAAAAGAAGAAGAAGAAGAGGAGGAGGAGGAGAAAGAGGAGAAAGAGGAGGAGGAGGAGGGGGAGAAAATGGAAGTGTCCTCTCTTCCAAGAGTGCCTCCCATTTATTCGAGGAATCGAAATGACAATGCGTGAGTTCTTTATTAGATTTTAATTAGAGGACCCAAACAAACGCCGGATTTTCCCTCCCAGACCAATTGCCCGGTGTGTTTGTCGAGTTGCTACAACTATTTCAGTTATTTTTCATCAGAGACCCCATGCAACCGACAAACGCAGCGGGGCTTCAGCTCCAGTTCAGCGCTCTCTGTCTAGTCTAGCTCACCCACCCCGGCCCTCCCTACGCCCAAGAAACCCAGAACAGCCACCACCCAGACCGGCCCTTCCCAGAACTAGCCCTTCGCTGGGAATTCGTCCCAGTAAGCCTGGGTGCAAAATCACACCCCGCCCCTCCCCCTCCGCTGTTCAGAGCGCTCCCAGAGTGAGGAGTTGGTGATTGGAGAGTAAGCATCCTTGATTGGGGGGACGGGGAGAAAAAAGAGAGACTTCTAACGTAAAATGAAAAGCCCGACCTCTCCCCAACAAGTGGGAGATAGCTACCTACCTAATCCAGCGGTAAAGAGGAGCGGCGGGGAGGGGCAGGCAGGCAGGAGTCCTTCGGAGGGGAGACGTGACAAATTCCCACTGTGGAGCAATTCCATACCCTTGATGTCCCAGAAGATGATAAAGAATTTGTTCCCGGTCTTCGCGCCGTGGCGTAGGGAATTAAAAAAGGGGAGGGGGGGGAGGGGAGAGTGACCTGTGTTCTGCTCCGGGAACCTGCCCTCACCAGGATTTGCCCATCCCCCGCCTCATTTCTCCCCGCCAGGCTCACCTGTCCCGCGCTGCCTTCCTCTCGGTACTAACAGCCCTCCTTCCCCCCTTTCTTTCTCTTCCCCGCTCCCACCTGCAGAGAACTCAGTGGCCGCCAAGTCGGGCGGCTGCTTCCCGGGCTCGGCCACGGTGCACCTGGAGCAGGGCGGCACGAAGCTGGTGAAGGACCTGAGCCCCGGGGATCGCGTGCTGGCCGCCGATGACCAAGGCCGCCTGCTCTACAGCGATTTCTTGGCCTTCTTGGACCGGGAGGACGGCGCCAAAAAGGTGTTCTACGTGATCGAGACGCGGGAGCCCCGGGAGCGCCTGCTGCTCACCGCCGCGCACCTGCTCTTCATCGCCCCGCACAACGACTCGAGTCCAGAGCCGCTGCCTCCGGGGGAGCCGGGGCTGCCGCCGCCGGAGCAGCCGTCGGGCTGGGCCTGGCAGAAGCCACCGCCCGGGGTCGCGGCCGGACGCCAGTCGCTCTTCGCCAGCCGCGTCCGCCCCGGACAGAGGGTCTACGTGATGGAGGAGCGGGGCGGCGACCGGAGGCTGCTGCCGGCCGCCGTGCACAGCGTGTCCCTGCGCGAAGAGGCCTCGGGAGTTTACGCGCCGCTCACGGCGCAGGGCACCATCCTGATCAACCGCGTGCTGGCCTCTTGCTACGCAGTCATCGAGGAGCACAGCTGGGCGCACTGGGCGTTCGCCCCCTTCCGACTGGCCCACGCCCTGCTGGCCGTGCTCTCCCCCGCGGGCAGGGACTGGGGCCGGGGCGGCGGCGGCCCCGGCGGGGGCGGGGGCGGCCGGGCCGTCCTCCCCGCAGCCTCGCCAGATGTGCCCGATGCTCCAGATGCTGGGGCCACGACGGCCGGCATCCACTGGTACTCGCAGCTGCTCTACCAAATAGGCACCTGGCTGTTGGACAGTGACGCACTGCACCCCCTGGGGATGGCAGTCAAGTCCAGCTGAAACAGAAGGGGATCCTGGGCGGAAGGGGGGCGGGAGGGCGAGGGTGGGGGTAACAACAACAAAAAGAAATTATGAGAGCACGGAATGAGACTTTTAATTATAATAATAATTAATAATAATAATAATAATGATAATAAAGTAGGACAGTCCAAAGTAGACTTTAAGGAAACACAGACCCCGGGAAGTTTTGTTGTTGTGTTTAGTTTTTATATATATATTATATATATTTTAATTTTGTTGGCTTTTTGTTATTGTTTTATTTTTGTTATTATTTTTTCCTCCTCTCCTGGCTATTTATTTGTTTGGTATTTGAATAGATGTTTTAAATAATATGAACCGGACCTTCAAGAGCCTTAAATAGTTTTTTTTTTCTTTGATAACTTATTATTATCATGTGAATTGTACTCACAGGGGGGAAAGATTATTTTGTGAGGCCAAGCAAAACTGCTCAGAGTCTATTTTTCTACATGTCCCGCGTGTCCTGACTTTCAGAAAGCAAAATTCTGTACTTTCCACTCCTCCTTTGCATCGCTCCTGCTTTCCAGCAAGTGTAAAGTAAGACATGCTTCGTGGGGGTCCACAAATTATATTTTTGTACGCAGAATTGTAAATTAGATTTTTTGAGAGATCAATACTTAACAGAATTACATTTTGTTTTTTTTTGAAATAGTGTAAAATATGAGAATATATTATTTTAATTTAACTAGTTTCCACTGTAACAGCCATCTCCTGTATTGTTTTTTGCTTTAATATTTGCATTGTCAGCATCATTATGGCCACGTTCTTGGAAGTCAAGACTGTTACACTTTTTTTTTTTTTTTTTTTTTTTTGCAAACCGCAAGAACTTTGTTATTTTTAACTTCAAAGAATTTATTAGAAAATAATATTTTTTAAAAAAGCGCACATGGTAATGAGCCCACAAAGATGGAGCCTGTAGTTTGTACAGAGGGAAAAAAAAGGATGTTTTGCATTAATAAATTGAGAAATAACTACTGTAAATTTACTAAAATGTATTTTTAAAATATTTTGTAATAGTTTTAATAGTTTTATAGAAATAAAATGTGCCATGCACAATCTGGTTAGTATATAATAACTAAGAGTTATTGTTGCAGCCCTTTTTTTTTTCTTTTTGACTTCTTTGTTTGGGAAACCCCGATACTAAAAGGAATTCCCGATATTCTATTTAGATGTGTTGCTTATACTGTGAATTCAGATAAACTTAAGTAGGTAACCAAATACATCAAATCAACTTGTTTAGCCTCCTCTCTACAGAAACCTCAATCTGTTGTATTTATTTTGTGAAGTTATTTCTATACTCCCCATGGATGGGTGTTATGTGGTGGTAGTGGCATGTGTGGAGGGGCAGGGTTTCCTCTTGATCAAAAAAAAAAACTAATTTGTCAAAGAGGAGTCAACCTCAAAGGGACTTTCAGTGAACTTTCTCCCTTAATGTCCTATTCTGTAGTATATAGTCTGCTCAGTTGGCTCACTTTTGGGGGCCTACAAGTAGGCCCCAACCTGTCCTTTGGATGCCAGAAAATGTCTCATTGCACTTTCTCTGTTTCTGGGTTTTGTGATCCAGTCCCATTATTGCTTCTCTAGATCCTCAAGGCTACATAGCTCCATCCCTGCATGGAGAATGGCCTACTACTATCTGATTCTCCCAGCCACTATCCTTTAGAAATCTCCCAGGATCTCTGAACTAGAGGAAGAACATCCACTTTCTTGAAGAATTGATTCTGAAAGGGGTGGGCATTTTCCCCAATCTGTTCTGGTTTTTGTAGCAGATTCAGGAGATGCTGCTAGTCTTTTCCAGCTCTGTGGGGGTATTGGGGCAAAGACAACAAGGTCTCTCTTTTTTCCATCTGTCCTTTGTGTATGAACCTGGATGGCATGTCCCGGGGTTCTGTTGCAGACTGTTGTAAACAGTCGACAATGTCTCCAGACCTCCCCAAACTTTCATGCCTGGAGCAATGAGGCAGCCCTTTGCTTGGTCCGACTTAGCAGGGCCACTGGCTCCCCAGGACTCAGGATCTGAGGTTTTACAGAGTAGGCCAGCATTGATCCTTTCATGTTTGCAGAATCAGACTGTGAATCGACTTGAGCCTTGGCTATAGCTTGATTAGGGGTTTACCTTTGTCCGGTGTGTGTGGCCAAATCTTTTTGCTTTAGTCCCCAAGTCCTTGTGGTCATCTGGTCTGTGACTACATGGAATTGGAAACTTGATTCTACCTTATAGACAAACCCTTTCTGTTTCTAATCTTTTTCTTCAGATTATTCATGTTTAACTCATCTTCTGGAGTTGGCCCAAATTCCTCAATTTTCTACTGTTCTTCACCTAATTCCATTTGAAAGATGAGGATAGTGAAAGGAAAATGGGTAGATTCCAAGTTGGAAACCCTGAATTCAAATCCCAGCTCTTTCAGTTAATATGATATGATCTTAGATATTTCATCACTTATAAAATAAGAGGGTTGGATTAGATGACCTGCCAGTTTCCTTCCAGCCATAAATCAGTCATCCTATGATATGATTTTATTAAGCAAAGGATGCCATTTTTGGTCCTATGACCAGCACTTGGCCTGTGGGTGATATCTGGGGCATAATCATAACTGACCCATGCAATGAGTTAGTGCTAGAGGATTGGGCCTGTGTCTTCCCCTTCTTATTTTCATACTGGGCCTTGTGGGAAAGAGACTTTTATAGTTTGATAATATTCTATATATTAAAATATTATAGGGTTGGGTTAAAGCAATCAGTGGGAACAGAGGCATCGGGCTACCCACATGCAGTAAAGACAGGGTTGGGTTGGGCGCTTTATCTCTAGGAGGGGGACCCTTCCCAGATTCTGTAAAATTCTATTTCCTTCTCGAGATCATCATGTTTTAAAGACAGAGTTTACAAACTTAAGTGGGGCTTCAAGATTTTAATTAATGTGACTTACACTGACTCAGGACTTGGAGGCAAAAGAGCAAAACTGATCTGTGTGTATAGATCCAGCCAGATACAAGACTGGCAGAAACAGGTTCTTCGCTTCCTCACTCAGTGTGTCTCTAAAGGCTTCAGCAGAACAATCTCTGAGCACAGAATTCAGTTGTGCCATGTGGGCAGCAAACTCTTTTAGCCAGGTGTGTTCTTGTGGCTTGCTTCCCTTAAACACTCTTTATCTTTTCCCTCCATCTTTTAACAATATCTCTAGAGCTTTAGGCGAAAGAATCACTTTTCTTCATGGGCATTGAAAAGATTTAACAGCAAGGAGTCACATGGCAGAAAAGCTAGATGAGAGGAAAAGGGGCCACCATTTGACTTCAACGTGGCACCATCCTCAAGTTGACTCGAGGCTCTCCATGTTCACGATTGACAATGGCAATAGCTTGTATAAAATGTATGCATAATGGTTGCTGCCGACCTAGCGAATGATTAAATACATACCTGTTCTTGTTGAAAATATGTATACAAATGTACTTGAAGCTATTACCCTTGTGCTCTGTTGTTTGAATAATTAAAGAAATTATAGAGACGTTCTGAAATGTCTGTTATGTGGCAGAATTCTCCCATCCCATATTGTCAGTTAGAATTGTCTTTTTTTTTCTCATAAAATTTTAGTGGCAATTAGAAAAGGGGGGGAAAAAGTTCCAATGGAGAATTCAGTTTCCATATCCCTTCAATGAGTGGATAATCACCCAATTGAGGTGCAAAGTTGCAGGTGACTCATTGCATTAGAAACAACTCTGAAACATAAAACTTTTTTGCGTGAAAAGGGGGTGGAGGAAGATAAAGTGAAATGGGGAACATCCCTCTCCTGGGTGAATCCCTTTACACACTTCACAATACCCATGTGTGAAATACCAGGCTGATGTGTCAAGAAAGCCAGTTAGTTGTGAATTTTGACACGGAAGAAACAAAGAACCTATTCATACATCAGCAGAGAGTTACTAGAGCTAACTCTTCCTTTAGTTGGATGTGGAGAAGTCTCAGCAGGCCAGGATTCACTGTTAATGCTGAAGAAAATGTCTTTAGTCTATTCTTCCATGTAAAAAACGTTAATGTCCACTTGGGCTAGGAAGCCTATAGTGATAACCCAAAGAGACCCACCATATTTTGCTTCTTCAGTAGTAAACACATTTATCTGAGCACCTTCTCTATTCAAGATACTCTGCTAGTCCTGAATTTCCCTGGGGTCAGCTAGATCTTCCTCAGTGGTGAGTGTGAAGCTAAAAGTGAATCCAACTTTTGGGACAATATGGACCAGATGAAGTGGTTTGAAATATGATCATGATGTTCTTTCTAATGAGAGTCAAATCCTAATGGTAACCCCCGACCCTGTCATTACTCTAAAATGGGAAAGGATTCAAGTAGTTTTCTCAAGTTTATGACAACTTTTCTTATCGTTCAATCCTGTCTGACATTTCATGATTCCACTTGGGGTTTTCTTGACGAAGATACTGCTGTAGTTTGCCAGCTTGTTTTCCTTTTCCAGCTCGTTTTACAGATGAGGAAATTGAATCAAATCGAGTGAAGTGACTAGCAGAGTGTTACCCAGATAGTAAGTATCTGAGGCTGGATTTGAACTCAGAGAGATGATATTCCCAACTTCAGACTCAGAACTTTATCCACTGTACCACCTAGCTGCCCAACTTTGACAAGTTTGTAATCACTTTCACTTGGTGATTTACTTAACTAGGCAAATCTAAATGTAAACCGAGTTTCAGTAAAGCAAAACAAAACTGAACACACAAACAAATGGAAAGGAACTGGAAGTGATTGAATCTGTTAGAGTTGCAAGCACATGGACCTTTAGGATCTGGAAGAACTTAGAGAAAGAACCAAGGTTTATTCTAGACACAATTACTTCATCCTGAGAAACTAATCTGAATAGGAAATAACTTTCTTCTCTTCTCCCTCCAAATTAGGAGAAAAAACCCAAAAGCTGTGGCTTTGGTTTTACTATGTAAACAAAGTTCAAATCTTTTGAAAAAGCAAATTCTCTACTTTCAGTCTATCATCTTTAGGAAGAGAGTACCTGTAACTGGATAGAGAAAAAAAAAATGTTGGTTCACATCAAATGTCTTAGAAATATAAAATCTAGAAGGCACGCTGAATTGGGACAAATGTTATGCCGGAGAATACGTTAAGATTTCCCAGTGCAGTAGAGACTGAATGCCTTTGAAGAGTTTTGTTTCCTAGCCAAGGAAGGGCTCAGTGTGGTGGTCAATGGGTTTCCTGTGGCTGGGAAAGCTGTTACTTGGATGAGAAAACATGGAGCTCTGCCATTGGACCTCACCCAACTCCTTCTGCAAGAGAAGGGGATAACCCAGATGGGGAATTGCCTTTTCTAGAGGTCAGAGTACCAGCTAAGAAAGCCTGTAAAATACTTTGGGAGATGATTTCACCACAATTGAGGTCTATAGGCATGGAGAAGGACTTGGCCATCTCTGGAAATTACTTTAAGGCCCAGGGACTGCATACACAAGCATATATGCTACAAAAGTCTCACAGGGGTCCTCAAACTATAGCCCACGGGCCAGATGCGGCAGCTGAGGATATTTATCCCCTCACCCAGGGCTATGAAGTTTCTTTATTTAAAGGCCCACAAAACAAAGTTTTTGTTTGTACTATGGTCCGGCCCTCCAAAAGTCTGAGGGACAGTGAACTGGCCCCTATTTAAAAAGTTTGAGGACCCCGGAAAGTATCACATTCCTAGCCAGAATCACCGCTTCTCAATTACCAACAGTTCCTTCCCTAGCTTCTCCACACTGGGTATTTTTCTTTATGCAGTCAGGACTACTTTTTGCAGTTCTATTCTAATCAACAGGTGTCTTCACCCAGATCTGAGAAATTATCTTCCTGGTGTTTGGAGCCCCTTTCCCCAGAGGAGACGGGATATTTGTTATTATTTATCCACGCAATTGGCATTTATTGAGCCCCTCCTATATACCACGCACTGGAATAGGGACGGTGGAAGGAAGGGGGTCTGGTTTACTTGACAGGAGCCGAGGGCCGCATGCTCATGCGGGGGTTTCTGGGTACCCCGCCCTGCCCCAAATGGGGAGGTAGCGATTTCTGAGCCATTCCAAGGGACACCTGGGATGTGGGGGCACTTTTGCCAGCCCTGGCTCCTTGAGTGGAAGGAGCCGCTCACTGCTCCGGAGGGTCCCAGAGACGGTCCGGGGCGGTGGCCGACGCCGTCTCCCCGCTCCCGCCCTAACTGCTGCTGCCGGAGTCCGAGGGTCCGAGCAGCTGCCGGCCACAGCGGGGGAGGAAACGCCCACTCCGACCGGCTGGAGATTTCCCAAGCCCGAGGGCCGGTCTTCTTCCCTACTCTGGATGCTCTTCCTGCAGAACAGGTGGGCGGGATGAGTGGCGGACGCCGCGCCAGGCTCCTCTCCTGCCGTCTCCTCTCCCAAAAGAGGAGGTTTCAGGCAGCCAAGAATCCCTCTCAACCTAGGCAAGGCTGGGAAGGAGAACGAAGTCATCCAAGGCCCATCGGGGGACTCCCTTCACTGAGTGGAGTCCAAGCGCCCTCTAGTGGCTAAGCCAGCTCGTTTGGCGGCCAGGTGCTCAAGGTGACTCATCCAAAGCAAAGAGCGGGTCAGTGGGTTGCCAGGAGTGGTCAATGCGAACTTTTAGCAAAGCGGGCTTGGGCAGATCCCTTGCGTTTTCACACAGGCGGGACCTTATTTAACTGACCTTCAAGAGTCAAAAACAGCTTTAGCTCCCCACTCACTGGCTGAATGCACGGCTGACTGTGTGCTAGACGTGGGAGGGGGAGGAAGAGAGGTTCCTTCAGAAGAATATCTTCTGTGTCTGTAGAATTTCAAATTGACAAAAAATTTTCCTTATAACAACTCACTGAGGTCGATAGTGCCGTCTGCTCCCATTTTACAGATGAGGAAGCTGAGGTTCAATGAGGGTGAGTGACTGGTGCAAAATCATATAACTAGTAAGTGGCCAAATCTGGAACTCATATCCCAACCTTCAGGTTCCAGAACCAGAGTATATTCACCACATAATACCACCGGCTCCTAATTTATATGAGACCATTTTTATTTCCTAAAGGAAAAGTCGTGTTCTTGTACCTAACAGATCATTCCTTCTGGTTAAGATACTAAAAGCTAGGGTTTTAAAAGTCCTTGTTATCTAAGAGGGAGAATATATTACCCTCAGGAGCAATTAACACTTAAGTATTGGCTAGTTAAGTTAGTCTTAAAGATTCTGGAAGGAAGGTAGTTTTGCAGCTGATAGAGTTTGGAGTCAGGAAGAAGCATCTTCCTGAGTTCGAATCTGGCCTTAGAAACTTACTGGCAGTGAGGTCCTGGGCAAGCCACTTAAGCCTGTTTGCCTCAGTTTCCCCCTCTGTAAAATGAGCTGGAAAAGGAAATGGCAAATCTTTCCCGTATCTTTGTCAAGAAAACTCCAAAGAGTTGGACACAACTAAAAACACCTGAATGACGACAATCAGACACGAGGGAGTGACAGTAATTAAGATTCCATCTTTGAGTTAGTCGCCATGGAATCAGGTAGCACAGTGCTGGGCACATAATATTTACTTAATAAATGGTTGTTGATGGGTTGATAGAATGAGACCCAGAACCAGGAGGTTCTGGTGCAGGAAAGGGTAGAGGGAAAAGTCTGCCACATGATGGGAGAGGATTTGAATGATAATAGGGACTGACTAGTCCTGTGCTGCTCCTAGCATACTTAAGGGTTAAGTAGGATCAGCCAGTAAAGAGAAAACAAAATAGGAAAGACTTTTACAACAGGAGTTGTGGAATCCCGCTCCATAACACTTTCCTTCTCCATTGTTGTTAGCTCTCCTTGTATCATGGACCCCTATGGAAGCATGGTGAAGTCTAAGGATCCCATCTCAGGACTGCTTTTAATGTTTTTAAATTCAAACAATAAAATAGAAAATGATTTCAAAGGAAATCAAAGGTTAGTGAAAATAAAAATATAGGGGCTTTTTATTCCATATCCAAGTTCACAGACCCCTCAAATCTCTCCATGGCTCTTAAAGGTCTGTGGCTAGGAGAGAGAAGATGTTTTAATTGGGGCCAGCAGATTACAGATGATAGGATCATTCTTAGCTAGGTAATGAATATGCCAATCTTACTATAAATTGAATTCCCAACTAGATGGGCCATCAAGAGATTCATTAGCTCAATGACATGTAAATCTATCAATTAATGACTTGTACAGAATAAAAAGAGAACTTTTAATAATAAACCTAAATATATGTCACACAGAGGATTACAATGGATTATAATGGATACTTGTCCTCAACCCAATAGGCGCTGCCTGGATATAGACACTTGGATTTCTCAAGCCTTCTATAGACAGACAGAAGAGATTTGTAGGGAGCTCTAGATATGAGAGTTAGGAAAATTGGGGTCCACATTCAGACTTCAGACACTTATCAGCTTACTAGCTTCAGGCCCTGGGCAAAAATTTCACTTAATATCTTTCTGCCTCAGTGACTTCTTCTGTAAAATAATAGCATCGTCTTCACACATTTATTGTGGGGATCAAATGAGATAAGATGTGTGCAAACCTAAAAATGTTAGCTATTGTTGTTACTCTTACTATTTATAGGAAGAGAACCAGACCAAGTAGTTCTTACTCAACCTGAGGTGAGAGAGGTAAGGAAAAATAGGGGGAAAGAAAGAAAGAATTGGTACAAGACCTTCTGGTAGAGGGGGAAAGCAAGAGGGAAATTCAATAGCATGGAAGAGTCAAGATCAAAGTGAAGATCAAGCTACACTTCTTCCTACTTCCAGTTGTCCTAGGTCAGACACTGACTCATGTGGGACCCCCAGCTCATTCTGGAAGAAAGCGAGTCATCCCATAGAACCATGGAACCCTCTCCTCACCCCTTGCAGGGGCCACAGGACTACATCTAGTAGAAAAAGTCCCTTTTCTACCTCAGGAGACCATTTCTGTCCTGGCTGGGGTTTGGTGGGAAAAGGGACAAGGTTTTCTAGCCCCACTCCCCTTCATCCCAAATAGCCAAATGGTATCAAACTGCCAAGTAGGACTTCACCCAGGAAAGGGGAACTGAGGAGGCAGCTCTAAAGATATCAATTACTAACTAGGACACTGCCAAAGAAAATGGGGAGAATTCATCACACTTCCTTCATTGGGGGGGGGGGGAATGATATCCATTCTCATGCTCAGCGCCTGACCAAATAGGAGAAACCCCAAAGATACTTTTTAACAGTAACAACAGCTAACTTCTACGACATGTGCCCAAACCAAAAGGTCATCTCTAATAAATAGGGAAGAAAAATGCACAATTGCATATATTTATGGTTAATATTAAGGATGCATGAATAAAAACTCATATTTATATGGCACATTAATCAAAGCAGGGAGGTAGAGGAAGTTATTGTTGTTATTAATCTCATTTTGTAGATGAAGAAACAACATTCTCCAGAGCACACCATTAGGAATTGCTGGAAACCTTAGAAATATTCATCCTGACTTGAAGAATTTTCTTTGCCTATGAATAATTAATGTCTCTAAGAATAGTTGACCAACATTTATTAAGCACCTAATGTGTGCCAGGTCCTGGGGATGTAGAGGCAGGCAAGAAACAAGGATGTTACAATCTAATGGGAAAGACAATGTGTAAATGTATTGGATCAAAGATTGCATATTGGGAAATAAGGTTTAAGACCATTAAAGTAGGAAGGGGCCAGGTTATAAAAGGCTTTCAATGTCAAAGAAAGGATCTTATATTTAATCCTGGAAGCATTAGGGAACCACTAGAGTTAATTGAAGGGGGAGCTGAACAGGAACATGACTTTGACAAGCTAATGGGGAAGAGACTTGAGGTAGATAAACCCACCAACAAGTGATTGCAATAACCCAGGTGAGAGGAGATGAGGGCCTGCACCACTATGGTATCTGTGTCAGAGGAGGAAAGGGAGGTTATATAAGAGACTCTGAGAAGGTAGAAATGATAGAACTTGGTAACTGATGGGATATGGAGAGTGAGAAAGAATGAGGAGTTGAGGATGACACTGGTGACAAGCCCAGATGACTGGGAGTATTGCGGTGCCATCAACAGTAACAGGGTAGTTAGGACACGGGGAGGTTTTAGGGGAAAAGATAATGAGTTCAGTTTTGGAAATGGTGAGATTAAGATGACTACAAGACATCAAATTTGAGATATGTGAAAGATAGTTGAAATTTGTGAGAATGGAGGTCAGGAGAGAGGTTAGGTCTGGATACACAGAATCATCTATATAGAGATCCTAACTGAATCCATGGGAGCTGATGAGATCGACGAGAAAAATAGTATAGAGGGAAAAGAGAAGAGGGCCCAGGACAGAGCTTTAGAGGATTATCTCCCAGGTTATAACCTGGAAGAAGATCCAACAAGAGAAGCCAAGAAGGAGGAATAGAAAAGAGAGAGAGACAGAGTTAGAGAGACAGAGACAGAGACAGAAACAGAGATAGAGAAAGGAAGAGACAGAGAGAGAAAGAGAGATGGAGGGAGAGGGAAAGGGAAGGAGAAGGACAGAAAGAGGGAAAAAGAAGAAGAAGAGAAGAAAAAGGAGAGGAACAAGGAAAAGGAGAGGGAGAAAGAGAAAGGAGATAAAAAGAGGGAAAGGGGGGTAGGAAAAACGATGAGACAGGGTGAGAAAAGAGACAGAGACAGAAAAAGAGAGAGAGAGAGAGAGAGAGAGAGAGAGAGAGAGAGAGAGAGAGAGAGAGCGCGCAGTGTCACAAAAAGCTAGAAAGAAATATCAAAGAGAAGAGCATGTTATAGGTCAAAAGCTTCAGAGAGTTAAGAATTTTGAAAGACCATTGGATAGATGCATAAAATACTATAGATGTATATATTTGTAAAGAATTATAGATGAGAAAATCAAAATGTGGAGATGTTAATCAGACAGACGCAGAAACAGTAAATGGAGGACCCAGATCTCTGTCTCCATTCTTGTCAACTGTCTAATCTTTTTTCCTTAACACTATGCCACCTTTAAAAGTAAACTTGAAAATAAATAAAGATAGGAACACTTAGATGGCCCAGTAGATAGAGCACCAGTCATGGAGTTCAAATCCAACTTCAGACACTTAACACTTATTAGCTGTATAATCCTGGGCAAGTCGCTTAACCCCAGCTGCCTCTTAAAAAAATAAATAAATAAAAATAAACTTAAGCTTAAAAAACAAACAAAATTCTTTTAAGTAGTTAAACAATACCCTTCATGAACTAAAACCCTGTGTTAGTTTTCAAAACACTTTCTTCAAAAACACAGACTTCAGCCTTTCCCAGCTGCAGATCCAAAATGAAAAATTCCAATACAATGAATTTGAAGCATGTTCTTGTATGGAGGTACAAACTTGGGTTAAAACTAGGTCCTTGCCTTCTGTTGGACATTTTTCTTTCGAGGAGATAAGACTACAAGTAGATACTCTATGTATATGTTGTTGTTCTTCGTGGCTGTGTTTAGAGTTTTCTTGGCAAAGATACTGGAGGGGGCTGCCATTTTCTTCTCTAATTCATTTTCAGATGAGAAAACTGAAGGAAACAGGGTTAAAGTGACTACCCCAGGGTCACACAATTAGTAAGTGTCTGAGGCCAGATTTGAACTCAGGAAGATGAGTCTTCTTGACTCCATGTGTTGACTCCATTCTCAGGATTCTATCTATGGCTCTATCTGCCTTCAATGTATGTATATACATATGTATGTATGTGTATAAATGGTCATACATACATGAGTGCATCAGAAAGCAACCCAATAAAATATTATGTGAGATCAAAAGTCATTATCAAAGTGGGAGTGGGGGGTTAAGGAGGGAGAGCAAGAAAGGCTAATGACAATATTGATGGTGAAAAGTGCTCATGTAGATGGAATTAATTTATCACTGACAGGTTATAAGACCATCTTCAGGTCACACAGCAATTTGGAAGAAGGAGTTCCAAATCCCAGCCTCCCCTGCCCCCTCTACTTTCCTCCTCCCAGTTCTAATTTAAGAGTAATCAGTGCAACCTCTCAGACAGTAAAATCTGAGGGACTGATTCCCTGACTGCTTCAATAAACTCTGCCAATCAACCCAAGACTTCCCCCCAGACGCTAGCAGAAGCAGCTTGGGCCCCAGTGGCCCTCATCCTGCTGCCCCCTCCTCCTTTCTTTGAAGTACCAGAAGCCTATTTATAGGCAGGCTTTCTGGTGTAAGTCCTTAAAGACCTAGAGCACTCACCCTCCCTCCCCCTATCCCCCCCCACCACCAAAAAAAATGTCTTTTTAGGTCAGAGGAGTGAGTTTAAAAATACTTTCATTCTGTGAGCGTGCTGGGACCCAGGGCCACAAGTTTTATCTTCTTCCATGATGTGAATGCAACTGACAAACAGATCTCCCAAATTGTGCATGACAGTGGGCATCTTTTATGAGACAGGAAAGCTTTGAATTCCAGTTTCCTGACCCAAGACCCCAGATCTCTCTCATTGCCTCATTCTAACCCTGTGGCTATTCTTATATTTAGAAGAAGAAAGAGAACTTAGGGATTGCTTACACCAAATCTCTCATTTTACAAAAAGAAAGGTCAAAAAGGACCTGTCCAAGGTCACTAAGAAGCATACCTGTACCTTAGAAATGGATGGTAGAGATCTCTTAGGCAGGGATCCTGTGTGTGTGTGTGTGTGTGTGTGTGTGTGCGTGTGTGTGTGTGTGTCCTGCACCCCTTTTCAGACAAACATAAAAATCTATGAACCTCTTCTCAGCAATTTGTTTTTAAATAATTTAATGGAAAACTAAATTTCTGCTAGAAGTTAGTGAAAATAAAGATGTCATTCTCCCCACTGAACTTATAAACCCCATCTATCTGTCTTTCTATATGTCTACTTGTCTTATCTTTTTATCTACTTGTCTGTCTGTCTGATTATTTTTCTAACTGCCTATGTGTCTTTGTTCTATCTTTCTGTCTGCCTACTTATCTACCTGTTTGTCTATCTTTTTAACTATTTGTTTATCTACCTGCTGTCTGTCTGTCTTTCTATCTATCCAAAGACTCCTTCCCCCACTCCCCATCCCATGGACCTCAGGTTAAGAACCTCTGATCTGACAAGGGGATTCTCTTATTAAGAGGGGACACAAGAAAAAGAGTGAGATCATTGCCTTGTCTCCTTTTCCTCATTCATTTTCCCCCTGTCCTCTCCCACTCTCACTCATAGCTTATTAAGTGTCATATCTACTTGCCAAGTCGCAGTTTATACTTCTCATAATGTCTGTTTTGCAGGGGAATTTCACAATTGGTCGTGCCTCCCTTTCCATCAAGCCTCCCCTCTTGGGTCATGGCCAGCTGTATTCTGGCTCTCTAGAGCAGGACAACTTCCACAAAGCAGGCTGGGCAAATTCTTAGGATGCCAGGGGCCAGGGCAGATTTTCCAGGAGAGGCAAGCCACTGGTGCTCCCTCCTCCCTGCTGCCTAAAAAAAATATTAAAAAACTTGATTTATCCTCTCTAAGGGTTAGAGAGTAGGTGACTGGTAGTAGGGAAGGACCTATCTGGATTTAAAGATGAGTTTAAGAACATAAGTTGCTACAATCCTCTCTTCAAATATTTAATAAATAGGTGAGCTTTACCTTCCAGCATCAGTTTCTTCATTTGTAAAATAATAATATATAATGTAAATAATAATATGTAATGTAAAATAAAATAATAATAAGATCTACCTTACCGGGTTGTTGTGACTATCAAACAAAATAAAACAGGTAAGGTGCTTTGCAAATCTTAAAACAATCAATATTTATTAAGCACCTATAATGTGCCAGGCACTGTGCTAAGTTGTGGAAATACAAAAAAGAGGCAGAAGACAGTCCCTGTCTTCAAGGAGTTTACAATCTAATGGAAGCATAAATTTGCTAGCTAGTATTTAGTTAGAATATAAGTCTTCCAAAGAAAATAAGTACCCTACGCCCAATCTTCTTTAACCATATCCAAACATTGAAGAGCCTTCTCATTGTGGGCAGAACCTTCAATCCCCATGAGAGGAAATACAAGGATTTACCTTCTTGCTAAGAAACAAATGCCCCAATATCACAGCATCCCAGCATTTCAGTGCTGGAAAATACCTTCAAAATCATGCTATTCAACCCTTTCATTTTACATATGAGGAAATTGAGACCCTGGGTCTTTTATGAAAACAATTTTGATAGAAGAAAACGGAAAAAGAGGGGAAGGGACTATCCAAGCCTGAAAATAAGAAAGAGGATATCACAACCAGTCAAGAAGCCTTTATTAAACAATTTCCATGTATTCAGAGAGGGATCTTCCCTGATCCTTAAGAGCTTGCTGGGGGAAAAGGGAGTTAAACTTATTCAGAAATTAGTAAATGGAGGATAAATGCAGTTAGATGGATAGATAGACAGATGAAAGAGAGAAAAAAGAAAGAAAGAAAAAGAGAAAAAAGAAAGAAAGAAAAAGAAAGAAAGAAAGAAAGAAAGAAAGAAAAAAAAAGAAAGAAAGAAAAAGAAAGAAAGAAAGAAAAAGAAAGAAAGAAAGAAAGAAAGAAAGAAAGAAAGAAAGAAAGAAAGGAAGGAAGGAAGGAAGGAAGGAAGGAAGAAAGGAAGGAAGAAAGAAGGAAGAGAGAAAGAGAGAGAAAGAAAGAAAAAGAAAGGAAGAAAGAAAGAAAGAAAGAAAGAAAGAAAGAAAGAAAGAAAGAAAGAAAGAAAGAAAGAAAGAAAGAAAGAAAGAAAGAAAGAAAGAAAGAAAGAAAGGAAGGAAGGAAGAAAGGAAGGAAAGAGAGAGAGAGAGAGAGAGAGAGAGAGAGAGAGAGAGAGAGAGAGAATAAATTATTACAAGGTTCAAGAATACAAATCAAGGGAATCTCAGGAAAGTACTCTTGAAGGGAAAGGCATATGAGTTGAGGCTTGAGAGGAGGAATTCTGAAAGGTGGAAATAAGGAGGGAGAACATTTTAGGAATGGGGAATAGTGTTTGAAAAGGCAAGATGTCAGGAGATAGAATGGGTGAGAATGACAAGTAGATTAGGTTGCAGGGATGTAGAGTACATGATAGGGAGTGGAATTAATAATAGTCTACATTTCACCAGTAAATATAGTCTGGGCAAAAGATATCAATAAATACAAATTTTAAGTCAATAAAAATCAATATTTTTTAAATGAAAGAAAGCTAGGCTGGAAGAGCTTTCAGTACCAAAGAGAGCCAAAGGGGAGTCATGGAAGCTTCATAGCAGGAGAGCAGTGTCCAAACTGAACTTTAGGAGCCTCAGTTCTAGAGTTCTGGAAAGACTAAATCCTGAGACTCCAATCAGGACTGGAACATGCAGGTGAGAAGAGATGAGGGTGAGGGGAGAGAAGTCATTGAGTAATTGAGAAAATACCTCAATTTGGAGGGAAGCAGAAGGCTCAGGAGCCACCAGAAGACAAATTTCACCCCCTCAGCATCTTCCCAAGAAGACCATTGTTGCTGGGTAACTTGCATATTCTGCCTTTCTCTGTATCCCACGATGTCCAGCACACAGTAGGTGTTTAATAAATCCTTAGTGACTGACTAAAAGGCAGATATGGAGTGTGGAAAACCATCTTAGAGGCCGGAGAGTCAAGTGCTACCTCTCATCCTTCCTCAGCAGTCTTTTAAGCCTCTAGGCAAGTCTGATGATGTTTCTAAATCATAATTTCTTTATCAGTAAATTAGAACTGACAACGCTTTTACTAGCTGGCCTGGGACTTGCTGTGAGGAAGTCGCCAAAGGACTGTCAGGTAAGATTATGATTCTTTGGTCAGGGACACAGCAGCATCTAAACAAGACAGTGAGTACATTGTTCCTACCAATCTTGCCTTGGGAAAAGGGAGAGGAAGTGACCTAGAATGGTGCAAACTGTGGAATAGCCTCAAAGTCAGTCTATGAGCACTTATTAAACACCTACTATGTGCCAGGAAAGGCAAAAGACGGGACCTGAAGGGCCAGAAATACCAAATTGATTCTCTGAAGCCTGAGTCCCATGGGCAAAGAAATTAATACTAAATTGAAAAAAAAAAATTAAAAAAAAATACTAAATTGAATGACTTCAGACATCAAGATAAATCCCTACCAGGATTCTACAGAGCTGAAGCTAGTGAAAAGGTGTGGTCTGGGTGCTGGGCTAAAAGACTAGATAACCAAATGACAGGGAGAGTCTACCACCCACAGATTCGATTCAATTTGTGGGTAGTTTGTGGCTATGTGTCCACCTTCAGAAGCAGCTGGCAATTCCCTGGGTCTGGAGTCAGGAAATCCCAAGTTCAGATTTACTTTAAAAGCCCTCTTAACTTGTTTGCCTCAATTTCCCCATCTGCAAAATGGGAACAATAATAGCACCTACCTCACAAATGAGATAAGATTTGCAAAACATCTCTTAGTGGAGTGCCCGGCACATAGTGGGGCTATAGGAATACTTAGTCCTTTCCGTTTATGAGTAGGTTTACAGATTTAAATCTGGAAAGGAATTTCCTTCAATCCCTGAGTGAATTGTCCACAGTCACCCAAGCAAGGTAAAGACAGGACTTGGAGGGTAGGTCTCCTGTTGCCCAACCAGAGTTTCTCTTAAATTAGCTCCAAGAAGAGTGTGTCCATTTCACTCAGTCCATATTCTGGGAGGAGTGTTGGAAGGAATTAGCCTGGAAAAGGGAACACTGGTGGGAACCTATAGGGTTTAATTATAAAAGGATTCTGGAAAGAGAAGGATTAAATTTGATCTATCTGGCCCCAGGAGGCAAAACTAGCTTTCCCCATCTGCAGAATAGGACTGATAATGCACTTATTCTCTGCCTTACATGACTTCTGTGAGAATGAATGGAGATAACATATGTAAAGTAGTGTGAGGTTTCATTTAGTATCCCTTTTCTGGTGTTCTTTGCATATATTTAATTTTTATTAAATTCATAACAGAAAAGATGATTGAATCTTTTTCAGCTTATTTACCAATTATCATTATCATTACCAATTATTTATCTACGGTTGTTGTTTAGTCATTTTTCAGTTGTGTTCAATTCTTCATGACAAATTTAGGGGATTTATTGGCAAAAATACTGGAGCAGTTTAGCATTTTCTTCTCCAGCTTAGTTGAAGAAACTGAGATAAGCAGAGTTAAGTGACCTGCCCAGGATCACACAGCTAGTAAGAGTTTGAGCGCAGATTGAAATCGAGAAACAAAGGCTTCCTGACTTTAAGTGCAGTACTCTATCCACCACACCACCTGGCTGCCCACTTTACAGTTACATGGCATTAATATCCCTCAGATAACCAGAAAATTGGATTAGCTAAAACACACCTATTCTCTGACTACGCGACTAACAGAGTGTCCTGTACTTGGTGAGAAGATACTCAGCAAGCAGCTGGCAAACACTTTGATCAAAGCCAGGGAGAAATCTGAGGACAACAGGGCAGGTCTTTATCAGGATTTCAAGGAGGCTTCCAACAACTCCCCTCTGCACTGAGGAAACTCTGTGCAGATAAATGGCCAAGGAGGAAGTGAGCTTCAGGTGGCAGCAGACCCCAATTCAAGGCATTTCTTGCCCTTTTTTGACTATGCCACAAGAAATGCTTCCACAGTATTGAGTTCCCTCTCTGTCTCTCTCTCTCCCTCCCTCTCCCTTTCCCTCTCCATCTCCTTCCTGGAAACAGAATGTAAATCGTGTCTTTTTCCCCCCTCAGGCCTCAGTTTCCTTATCTGTAACATAATAGATAGTTTACAAGTCCCTTCTAGCTGTAATATTCCATTCTTATTTCTCATATATAAAATTTTCTCATATAAAAAAACAAATCAGTGGCACAAAATTACTTGCTTTCTCATACCTCAAAGAACTCTGAAAATTAATTTTAAAAAATCACCCTCCCAATGTAAACTACTCATTTTTATCAGTTTTGTTTAGCTCAGGTGGGAGACAGTCACATGAAGAATAAAACAACCCAACAAGCCTCTGATAGGACAAATTTCCAAATATCTGTTGGGAAGACAGAGGAAAACTACACTCCTCCCTTCTTTCCCATCATCAGGAGAAACACAGCTCATGCAGGTTGCTCTCAGATGTTGCTGCTTCTAGGTTTTCCTTCCCAACATCACTTTTAGTGGAATGACAGGCAATAGAGGAAACACTAAGATTCACATATCTCAGAGATCAAGACACAAAAGTCTGTTAGAGCCTTGGCTGGCCATTTAGAAATTACTTGATCAAAAATTTAAAAGAAAATCCTGGGTTTTAAAAGAAAATTTAAAAGAAAAAAAAGAAAAAAAGAAAAAAATTTAAAAGAAAATCCTTTTCTTTCTTTCTTTTTTTAAATAAAGGGAAAGGATTTAATCATTACTTTCCAAAAAGTATAAACACCTAAGCAAGCATGTCACACCTAATATCCGCTGGTTACTGTTCAATAATGATTATTAAGTTCAATCAATTGTTGTTAACTTATGATAGCTATAATTCATTAGTTGCTGTTAGCACATCAAATTTATGTTAGGAAGAACCTGGGATAGAGATATATTTATTATTTTGTTCCTAAGGCTATTTAGTAATGATTTTTTTTAAAACAACTTTTGATATGATAAAGGTCCATACTTGGGAAAGTTAAACAAAGCAACTATTAGATTGAGAATATATGTGTCAAAATTAACAAAATCCACCCATTTTTTCTGAGATCTCACATAAGATTTTGTTTTATAATTCTGTATGCATTCATGTAATATTCGTTTTAAAATGATTGGTAATGGTATCTTTTTATTTACGATTTTTTAATAATAGAAAAGAATTGGACATAAGATAAATCCCTAGAGCAATGGCAAAACAAGTTTTGAAATACCAATGTAATAAAATATTACCTATGCTATAATAAATTATGAAAACATTTAATACAAAGGAACATGAAAAGAACTACATGAACTTGGGCAAAATGGCATAATAAGAAACATAAAAATATATATGTGTGTGTGTGTGTGTGTGTGTGTGTATGTTTTATATAAGGACCCTTCCTAGTAAAACAGCTCATTTCAAAGGAAACTGAGGTTTTCTTAAGAGATTATTATGTGGCAGGAACTTTGGGAAGTGTTTTATAGATATCGATAAGAGCTAACATTTATATAATGCCTACTGTGTGCTAATACTTTATGATATTATTAGTAAGAACTTATTTATATAGCCCCTCCTATACTTTAGGTACTTCACTAAGTGGTTTCCTGCTATGATCTCACTGATCTCACAATAACCTTAGAAGGTAGGTACTCTTATTATCTATATTTTACAGATGAGGAAGGGGAGCTAGAAGGCATCATAGTACACAGAATGCTGGACCTTCCTGAGTTCAAATCCAGCTTTGGACACTTATTAGCTATCAGCCCTGGGCCAGTCACCTAACCCTGTTTGCCTCCATTTCCTTGTTTGTAAAAATGAGCAGGAGAAATGAGCTGGAGAAGAAATGGCAAACTGCTCCTGAATATCTTCCAAGAAAACCCCAAATGGGATCACAAAAGAGCTGGACGTGACTGAAAAATGAATGACCAACTGACCAACAATAATAAACGAGGAACCTGAGGCAGAGAGAGATGGGATGGTTTGTCCAGAGTCAAACAACCAGGAAATATGGGATGGAGGAAATGATCGTCATAACAACCCAGGGGGGTCAAAAAGATAAGGAAATGGAGTTGAGGTGATTTGATCAAGATCACACTGGCAGGAAATGGCAGATGCAGAATTCATCCTAGTGAATTTAGAATTCACTGAGTTTAGAATCTTCATATTTCTAGACTCTCAACTAGGCACTGTAGGCATCTTTCCAGTTGCCTGGAACCTAGTGGTCGTTCTATCATTCTATCCTTTCAGGTCCCTCATCTTCAATCTCTCCTACTTCTTTTTTTCTTCTCAAGCTGGTCTGACCTCAGACTTCTCTGCCAAGGTGGGTTTCATAATTAATGTTCCCTCCCCTATCCCCATCCCCTCCCAGCCTTCCCATATGCTTCCCTTTACTTCAGACTGGCAACCCCTTTGCATTATTTTCTATGTTGCCAGCCCTAGATGGGAGAAGAAATTAACCTCCTTAGCTAAACATCAGGATCACTCGAATCAATTTTGCTTCTCCTCAGTGTCATCTTTATTCCAATGGAGAGGAAAGCTAAGATGGGTTGGGTAGCTCCCTCCCTTCTTCCCTATCCAATTTGGAAGTATGAGCCTAAAGTACTTCCTCCCTGTTAGCCTGATATCAAACTTGGCTCCAGAAAAGGGCTAAATTGTGTCTGTGAATTGCAATTTTTCTCCTCATCCCCACTGGGCTTGAAACAAGAGTGAAAAAGCTCTGGCTCAGCCTTGAGACCATCCTCACAAACTGTAATTCAAGGGAGGGCTAAATTTTCACCCCAAACCCAGAAATCACCTGTTTCCAGCTTTCAGAGGTCCTTCCTCCACTTGGTCACTGGTCACTGCATGAAATTCCTTCTTTATTCCAGAGCACCATCTGCTGGAAACTTGTAAAATCATAATTTCACGGAGTCTCCTGAAGAAAGGAAATTATCATCTCTGCAATGACAAAACCCTAGGTTTTTAGAGCTGAATGGCCCTTCTGAATCACTTTTACAATTTATTTTTTCCCCACAGTTAAAGAATCCAGAGGATCCAAAAGGATGACTGATCCAAGCAATAAGCAGTAGGGTGAGAATTCAAATCTAGATCTTCTGATTCATCTTCCAAAGTTCTAGTCCCTACTCCACTGTTCCAGGGGCCTCCAGGGGAAAACAGCCAAAACCCCCAGTCCTTGATGGCTCAGTGAATGTCCAGGCCATGGCTCACATCATCATGGTAATCTAAGGTGTTAACCTGAAGCCCCAAAGCTGCTAGCATGGACTTTTGAGCCCATTTCAAGGAAACTAATGTTGAGGACTGTACAGAGGAGAAAATGATGACTAGATGGACCAAGGATTGAGATAAGGTGGAGGCAGAAAGGACCCAGCAATCCTGGGAATAGAAGCCATATGCATGCAAATATGGTAATAATTGGCAAGAGCTTGAATTAATTATTTCTGAGTTTTCAGATTTAAATATGGTCCATGGAAGGAAGGCCCAATAATATGAAAAAACAGGAGAATAATATCATATATTAGATACTGTAAATATTTGTAGACAACAGAACAATAAAGTCAAAAAATAAATTCTTAAAGTTTCCATGACATTACTATTAAATATTATTAATAATCATAAAATTTAAATAGTATTTCAAGGTCTCCTCCAGCGGGAAATGGTGAATCCCTATTCTACCCCTTTGAATATTTGAAGAGAGCTAGCATGTTTCCCCTTACTTTTCTCCATAGGAAACATCTCCATTTCTTTCAAGCGATTTGCAGGGTCCTTTACTCCTCAAAGGGAAAGTACAAGTTACTCAGTCTGATATTTAGGGTTTTCTACAATCTGGTTGCACTTGTCTAGCTTTATTTTATTCTTCTTTATGCATTGCACCGTCTAGACATTTCCTCCAGCTGAAACGGACAGGGTTTACTCATCGCCAGCTCTTCGAATTTGTTTTGAGACTGGGCTCAGGCCATCTCCTCCAGAAAGCCTTCCCTCATCTTCTCATTTGTTAGTGCCCTTGCTTTCCCCAAATTACCTGTTTGGGTATGTGCTGTGTCACCCAAGTAGAATGTAAGATCTCTGCAGACAAGCCCCAGCCCTGAAGTCAGGAGGACCTGAGTTCAAATCTGGTCTCAGACACTTAACATTTCCTAGCTCTGTGATTCTGGGCAAGTCACTTAACCCCAATTGCCTCAGAAAAAAAAACAACAACAACAAAAAAAGATCTCTGCAGTCAGAAATTGTTTCATTATTAGCCCGATCCCTTGAACCAAATAAATACTTAATCAATGTTAAATTGAATGGTCTCAAGTCCCTTCTCTATTCTCATCACACTCTCTTAGGGACAATTTATCGTTGATGTTGTGGTCTACCCCAGGGGTAGAGATAATGGCTAGAGGGGGAGGAGGGGGAGCAGCAGAATTTAACTGCCAACTATATGTCAACAGCTATAATAATCATTTTATAAATATTAATTTGATTTAATTTAATAATTTAATCCTCATCACTACTCCATGAGGTAGGTGCTGCTTTGCTTCCCACTTCCCATTTGAGGAAACTGCAGCCAACAGAAGTTAAAATTGCTCAGGCTCACGTGACTAGGATGTGGCTGCAAGTTGATTGAAATTCAGGTTATCTCCAGGCCCAGTGTTCTATCTGATGCTCACCCAGTTACCTGTCTCAATGATCTAATCCGGCCTGAGCTCCATCTGCCCAATGGTCCCAGGTGCAGGCCGGTCACTACAGCGAGCCTTGGATGCAACCATGTGGGGGCCGAGATGGATTTGGTTAGCAATGATGCTGCTCCCATAACACCCAAGGACTTGTCTCTCATTTAGAAAAGAGCCCAGAGATGTTTATTTGAGCCCCCCTCTAATTTGATTGGTTTCCCCTCCTTAAGTCAAGAAGAGTCAAATTCAGCCTCAAACACTACATAGCTGTGTGACTGGGCAAATCAAACCTCTGTATGAATTTCCTCATCTGTGAAATGGGATAATAAAAGCACGTACCTTCCAGAGTTGTTGTGAAGATCAAATAAGAGAATAATTGTTAAGTGATTAGCACACTGGTCCATAGTAAGTTCTATATATGTTTGATGATGATGATGATGATGATGATGATGATGTCTGGATAGTGTCACCTGAGTCACATCCTGCCCTTCACCCTCAACCCCAATGGAAATATTCTCCTGCTCTATAAGTAAAATCTGTATGGGATTCTCATGCTGGTTTTGCCACAGAGTTGAGGGACAGATGTGTCTGGGTAAATGACAGCTTTGTCAAACAACTAAGGATTGAGTCAAATGTTTATTCAAAAAGCCTGACGAAGGAGCACATCACCTCAAGCCAGCACGGGCTAGACATGTGCCAGTACCACCTTGGCCATCATTTCCCCTTGGGTATAGACAGAGACAGCCCCAAAGCATCAACCCAATCCTCTTGGGAATGGAATCGGCTTCCCAGACCATCGGAGCTGCTTCCTTCCAGCCCAAGAATACCACAGGCAGCAGCAAATGACATCAACAGCAGGTGGACACAACCCTCCAGATCAGCTGTCCCACCTCCAGGCCAGCCTTTGAAGCCAGGTCCTGTAGAGAAGGGCCCACCCAACGCCAACCAACTGCGATTCCTATGATAGGCAAGCCAGCCCAGCTGAAGAAGTAAGGTGCCCCAAAAGAGAGACAAGAGGCAGCTTGTACCAGGCAATTCACGCCACCTGGTCCACATCCCTCAGGTCTCATTAGAGACAGCCCAATATCCGGGGTGCAAAAGTCTTGGGAACAGCCCCACCATTATCCTGGGAAGCAGCTCCTGTAGAGATTCCATTGGACCTGCAAGTGTGGCCACAGATAGTGAAGACCCCAGAAAGGAAGTTCTGGTCACCATGGTCCTTGGAGACGACTCAACACAGAAATGGACAGTGGAAGAATGACAGGAAAGAAGAGGCAGGACCTTCTGCTTTTGCCCCATGGATCTTGGAATCTTTGCATTTATCTCACAGCTTCCCCCTCCCATTAAAATGGGAGCTCCTGGAGAGCAGGAACTGTCTTAATTTTCTATTTGTATCTTCAGTACTCTGTACATAGTAAGTACTGAATAAATGCTTTATTCATTCCTTTATAGTACATTTTCTTCCTTAATAGGCAAAGCCATCTCCAGATTTCAAGCAAGGTATTGAAGGATTTTAGAGGAGTAGATGAGAAATTAAGACTGTAGGAAGTTAAGTTGCTTGCCCATGGTCACATGGATAATGAGCGGCAACTGGGACTAGAACCCGCATCTTCTGACTCCTTGAATGCATTGCTTTCTTCATGTTCCCATGATTTCTCTCTAAATTGGTTTCTAAGGGAAAAGAGTCAAATTTACAATATTTGCATGGAGGAGAAGTAAATGGGGGATAACAGAATATCCATCCTGTGAATGACTAAGCTGGGGTGTATGTGGAAGCTGCAGCTGATAACTCTTAAAGAGAGCAGATTGATTCAGATTTCGGTGGTGTATTTTGTAAACTGGAAAGATGCCTACTGTACCTAGTTGAGAGTCTAGAAATATCAAGATTCTAAAGTCTGCACAAGATTCCCTTGGCTTTATCCAAAAGCTTGAGCTGATACCCTTGTGGCCTTGGCCATGATTCTGCCCAGGATGTGTCTGCCCACTAGTGTGCTCCCCCAACACGGATCCCATCCCCAACCCAAAGGATGCTTCTGTCCCCAGGATTTTGAACTCAAGCCCATGTTCACAGCTCCCAGTTCTCTGGGAACCCACCCACCAGTGGGTCTATAATAAAAACCATTCCTGTCTTCCTTCACCCTATCTATAGGTAATAGCTGGCCTGGCACTCTACCTGTATCTACCATGAGTCAATCTATTGTGCAGGATTTGGAGGATGTAAATTATAACAGCCTCTATTTACAGAGAATTAATGGTGGAGTTGGCCAGTCAATAAGACTCACATTCTCCCACACATTCTGGCTCAATGATCCCTTAACTACCCCACCAGGTGACTTTCTAAGATTACAAACTGCAAAACAGATAGATACTTAACCTGCACTGATAGAATTTTCTTCCTCTGAGTTTCTTATGTTCTAATTTATCCAATTTGGCTTAATTGTGCCTAATTATTTAAATGTACTCACCTCCATCAGGCTGGGAGCTCAAGGACAGGGATTGTCTTGCCAGGCTTATAGTAGGTGCCTGATAAATGTTTATTGACTAAAGTTGTACAATTAGATCACATCTGGCTTCACTCCCAACTCCCATGTTTGTAGTGGCAAATATTTTTAGTTAAAAAGGGCCGCTAGGTGATGCAGTGGATGGAGTACCAGCCCTGAAGTCAGGAGGACCTGAGTTCAACTCTGGCTCAGACATTTAACACTTCTTAGCTCTGTGACCTTGGGCAAGTCACTTAATCCCAGTTGTCAGAGAGAGAGAGAGAGAGAGAGAGAGAGAGAGAGAGAGAGAGAGAGAGAGAGAGAGAGAGAGAGAACATCTATACTTACATAGACCATCACAAGTCAATTCATAAAACCCATAACCAATAACACTTCCATAATTTACAAACAAATCCCATTTACTTATCTCCTCTAAGGCACGGGAGGATCAAATGTGAAGTCTTTGAAAGAGGCTGTAGAAAGTGCACTGAATTTAAATGCCATGAACTCTGAGAACAGATTGATGCATTTAAAAAAAAAAAAAAACTTTATGTTTCTTGCTTTTTTTGTTTTGTTTTTGCAACATAGTATGGAAATAGATATAGATATTGGTTGCTTTCTCAATGGGTAGGGGATGGGTGGGAGAGAAAGACAGAATTTGAAACTCAAAAATCTTTAAATGAATGCTAAAAATTAATAAATAATTTAGGAATTTTAGACCCAGGAACTGAATTCAAACTCCCAGCCCTGAATATGCCTTGCATAGAAATGGAAGGGGTTAGTATTATCCAATATCTAATAAATGCTTTTTGGACCTTATATAAACAAGGAGGGCCCAGGTCAGGAAGGGGGACTATCTTCTATGGAATTTAGAAAATAAACATTTATTAAGTGCCACCTGTATGCCAAAGCACTGAAGATAAGCTCCCAAAAGTCTGTTGGGAGGAAAGGTTGCTCCTTCCTTTCTCAGCAATTAATTATTTCTCAGTCATGGTCTCCCCGTCCTTACCTCCACAAAATGGGAAACACACTTCCACCATTCTAAAGAGGAGGATGGGAATGAGGAAGGGGATAGAACCTAACTGGGCTGAGTGGGTATGGGTTGTCTATCTACCCTCATCGCCCTGGCAAGGCCCCAAGGCAGGTGCCAGGCAGGGATTCAAGATCCTTCGAGCTCCCTGCAGCCCCATTAGCAACCCGCCCCCCTCCAGGAAAAAGGGCCAGACAGCCCAATGCCCCCGGACCCCAGAAGCACCCACTTCCATCTCCGAAGCTGGGCAGGGAGGAGGAGGGCCGGAGGGACACAAGGGGGGAATCGGGACCGGTCAGCTCTAGGAGGCAGGGAGGCCAGAGGCTCAAGGGCCCGGCCTTTGCCAAGAAGCCGGAGGCAGATGGGCTCAGCTCCAACAGCCAGGACTTTCCTCCGAGGCCCTTCATCAGCTGCATTCACCCTGTGAGGAGGTACTTCACCTCCGTGGAGTGGAGGCAATTACTTCTCACCAATTAGGCTCAATCAGGGCACCATAAACAGCTGGTGGTACGTAGCCGTGATCCTCATTTACAAGGCTGACGGCCTTTTAGCCTTTACGAGTCTGCAAGCCGACTCCGAGTCCTTCCCCTCCCCCCTGTCAATCGGAGAATCATAAAAATGTATGAGGACCTGCAGAAAGGCAGGGTGGGGAGCCTCTGGTGGGGACAGGAGAGGGGGCCCGGGAGGGGACCGGCTTCTCGAAACGAGGACAAGAGAGATCTACCACCAGCTGTTCGGGCTCCGTGATTGAGGGGCTAATTGATTGCGGGTGATTATGTCCCCACTGGGGGAAGGTGAAGTGGGCCCTCTGTCTGGGTGCCCCTGATTATGGCCTGTGGAGCCAAAGACCAAGACGGGTGACAGGTTCAATTGGATCTTAATTTTTTAATGGCTGATAGATGTGTTTTTTCAGGCTTTGAGAGCCCAGAAACATCTGGGGTGGAGTGGGGACGGGAGGGGGGAGAGGGAGAGAAGGAAAAGGGAGAAAGGAGGTAAAGCGTCTGCAAGAAGAATGGGCCTGGAAGCCGGTCCTCTGGAAGGCAGATGCCCTGCTGCCCCCTTGGGGTATCTGGCTTCAGAGAATGGTGACCCCAATGCCAACCCCCTCGTCCTTTTCTAGCCTCCTCAGCTCCATATAGCCATTTTCTTTCTGAACTTGTTCAACAATTCAATCCACAGCCCTCACCAGGTACTGGCTGCTTTGTGGGACTGGCGGTCCCCTCTGTAACTGGCTGTGGTGGAGCAGCCCATGCAGATATACCCCTATTCCCATATATACGCGTGTGATGCTCCCAGATACACACATCTACATACGTACGTGTATACACACAGACAGAGCCAGCTCTGCATCCACAAGCTGGCTCCAGGAGAACAAATCCCACGCAGGGGAACAAAGGAAAAGATTCGCAGGTTTGGAAAGTTTTTCAGCCCCAACCTCCCTTATTTTATATCATCTTACCAGGCTGAAGCACCCCTGATTTCATGATAAATTTATTCCATGTTTAAAAGGAATAGGATGTACATGATAGATTTGTAGTTTCATGTGCAATGATCTTTTTATTATATGCTTATTTTATTCCATAGAAAATTTTTTAAAAAAAATAACAATAGCGCCTATTGACATAGCTTTTATTTTTGCCAAAGCTCTTTTTTCCCCAGTGGCTCTCTGTGGTAGGTAGCAGAAGGGTTATTATCCCCACTTTGTACAGAAGAGGAAACCAAGATTTTTGTTCTTGTTCATGGTCACACAACTCCTAAGTGTTGGAGAGAGATCCCAGTCTTGGGCTATTAACTTCAGTTCCCAGGGCTCAGTATTTCTCTCAATAATCCCTGCCCCCAAAGGCTCTAAATCTTTTCCACAAGAATGCTAGGAGGAAAATGACCCACTCTTCTTCCAAAGGTAGAGAAAAGTCTGCAGAAGAAAGTCTGCCTCAAAATGAGAAAAGTGTATATGGTCACAGTTGTTCAGTGGAAACGGAGAGATCTCTTACTGGGCAGTTCCAAGATATCTCCATTAAAGGTCAGCTTCCAAGTGAAACAGGTGATTTCTTAAACTGGGATTGTAGATTTTGGGGATCAGCTCCGGAAGGAAGGAAGGCGGAAGGAAGGAAGGAAGGAAAGAAGGAAGGAAAGAAGGAAGGAAGGAAGGAAGGAAGGAAGGAAGGAAGGAGGAAGGAAGGAAGGAAGGAAGGAAGGAAGGAAGGGGAGAGAGAGATAGAAACAAAAACACAAAAAGACAGAAGAGAGAGAGAGAGAGAGAGAGAGAGAGAGAGAGAGAGAGAGAGAGAGAGAGAGGAAAGAAGGAAGGAAGGAAAAAGAAACAATCTCTATTCTTGAAAGAAAAGCTTACATTCTAATGAGAGAAATAACACAGACATCTATAAATTTATACATATATTTAACATAAATATAATCTGCAGGGTGGGATGGAGAAGGGGGAAGATATGAGCAACAGGGGGGCTCCATAAAGCTCCCTGTAGAAGAGATTACTAGATGGTTCACGAAGGGTTCTCCACGCCCTGTCCCACGAAACAACTTTTGTTATAACCCCACAGTTTCCTGCTTGGACCTCTAAGTGCCTTCCTTCCGAGCCTTCTTGCATGAGGTTCTTTGCATGTTTTCTTCTCTATTGGAACATAAGTTTCTTGAGGGCCATGACTATTGCTTCCTTTCTTTGTATTCCCAGTAAAGTCACAGTACATAATAGGCTCTTAATAAATGCTTGTTAACTTGCTGTTGACCTGCCTCTGAAATTTAAATGAACATGATGGGAGGAGGAGAGTCCAGAACAAGGAACTAGAACCATTCTGTCTGGTCCTACCTGATACCTGGTAGCAGAATGCGACCTTGGGATTCTCTATCCTCCCAATAAATGCCACCACTACCTGTTTCCTGAGTTTATCCTGTTTTATCTCTTTTCAAATCCTCCTCTTCCTCCAAGATCTACCTAGCTCAGGGGCCCCCTTCTCCATAAATCCTTTCCTTTCCTCACAGGGCTTAACATAATCTCTACCTTATCAGATTTATAGAGAATTCTTTGTGGCCTTTTTCTGTTTGTTTCTCCTTCTGCTCCCCTTTTCACTGTCCCTCCCCCACTCTTTTTTATCTTTATATTCTAATACCTTATATAAAGTAAAATAGATTTAGAAGATTCTAATTAGTTCAAACTCCTCTTTGAGTGATAGAAAACTGGAACCCGAGGTGGCTAAAAGATTTGGCCAAGTAATTGTATAGCACAAGTATTAATCAGGAATATCTGAGTTCAAAAACCAGTAAAAAATGTAACAATAATAATTAAGGGCTTATCTATCCCAGATTGAATTTGTGTTTTGACACATCTTTTCTAGACACACAATACCTTCTTAGTGTCCATCATAATGTCTTGCAAATAGTAGAAACTCAATAAATATTGATGAACAACTGTGATGGACTTGGCTTTTTTCAACAACATGGTGCTATGAGGCAATTCCAATAGACTTGGGATGAAAAGAGCCATCCCCATCCAAAAAGAGAACTAAGGACACCGGATATGGATCAAAGCATAGTATTTTCACTTTTTTGTTGTCGTTTGCTTGTTTTTTTTCTCATGGTTTTTTTTTTTTCTTTCACCTTTTGATCTGATTTTTCTTGTGCAGCATGATGAATGTGGGAATGTTTAGAAGAACTGCACATATTTAACTTATATTGGATTGCTTTCTGTCTATGGGAGAGGGTAGGAGGGAAGAAGGTAGAAAGATTTGGAATACGAGGTTTTGCAAAGATGAATGTTGAAAATTATCTTTGCACGTATTTAAAAAATAAAAAGCTATTTTAAAAATATTAAATAAATATTGATTAAATCAGACACTCTGGTAAGGTTAGCAATGAGTGTGAAGGCGGGAAGGGCAGAATCTGCCTCCTCCCCTCAGCCAATTGAAATGTGAGCTCTTTGAGGACAAAGAACTAAGTTTCTGATTTCTTTCATTCCCTATCCTTAGCACGGGAGGCTGCCGGCACTCAATAAATGCTTTTTTGACTTGAATCACTTTGATTCCTATCTATGGAAATCCTTTTTCATGTCAGCTACCTTTGCACTGCCTTCCATGTATATATGTAGCAAAATGGTCAGACCAAAGCATCCATTCTTTGTGAGAAAGTCACAGCATATATGGGAGAGTAGAGAAAAGCTCAGCAAGCTTAGAGAAGTCCATGCTTTCTAGTAGCAGTTCTTATGGCCTTAAGTTGTTGAATCTCTTGGGAAGGCTTCATCAGGTTGCATCCCATGTTTCCCAGGTGATACATGCATCTGGCTTTCCATCACTTCTATGACTGGGGAACAGCTTTATGACTTAAGGGAATATTGCAAGGGAGCTGCTAGGTGGTGCAGTGGATAGAACACCACCCTGAAGTCAGGAGGACCTGAGTTCAAATTTGACCTCAGACACTTAACACTTCCCCCAGTTATGTGACCTTGGGCAAGTCACTTAACCCCAATTGCCTCAGAGGGGAAAAAAAGAAAAAAGAATTTAAAAAAAGAGAGAATATTGTAGGGACTTTCATTGACTGATGTGGAAGATTTTTCTAGGCAAACACTATGTGGGTGGCTGCCAGTGCTGTTTAAATCTAGGGTGGATCTTAATCCCTTACATCATTAAGAGAGAAGAGAGTCTTTTCTGAAAATACAGTGAATTCTGCCCACCATGTTGTTCCACAGAACTATGACAATGGGCCTGGCTCTTGATTAATATTAAAGGCCTTTAATACACACACATTCACCCAGCATTTTTCACCACTGCTATGAATCATACTTATTTGTGTTTTGCTGTTAAATTGTAAACTCCTTTCAGACAGGGACTATTAGGTCATTAAAAGAAAATCTCAAAAGTTTAGCATTTATATAACACATTACACATATCTCACTTTATTCTCAACAGCTCTGGGAGGTAGGTTTTATGATCTCCCATTTTACAGGAGGAAACTGAGGCAGGTTTTTAAGTTAAATGATTTGCTTAGGTATTTTTTTTTGGGGGGGGGGTAAGCATCCGAGACGGAATTTGAACTCACTTAGCATGTTCATCACTTCAATGTCGAATTTAATTAGCCAATGCTTCTCCCACTTTTCCTGCTTCCCTGCTATTCTAAGGGCAGGCTATTCATGGAATCAGCCAAAAACACAGAGGAATCATGCTTGAATTCCTTATATTCCTTTGGTTTTTTGAAAGGATTTTAAAGCAGGTGATGAGGTCTCATGGAAAAAGCAATAGATTTGGAGTCAGAAGTAGTTGTTCAATGGTTTCAATCATGTCCAATTCCTTTAAGATCCCATGTGGAATTTGCTTAGCAAAGATACTGGGATTCCTTCACAAGAGGAAACTTGAGGCAAATGAGATTTTAAGAGACTCACCCAGGCTCACACAGCTAGTCATGTCTGAGGCTGGATCTGAACTGTTCCTGAACTCCAGGTCCAGCACTTTATTCACTAAGCCAAGTACTTGCCCTACCTGGTGCTTAACAAACATTTGTTCTCTTGCTTCTGAGTTCCCTTCTAGCTTTAAATCCCATGTTTTGTGAAGCCAAACTAATCATAATCTTATTAGTTCCTTGATCTAACCCATTAAACAGAGTTGAACTGTGCTGCAATATACAAATTTGCCACAAGCCACTTTAATATTATCTTACTATTTTCTGCATCTTAACTCTAGAGCCTGAGCACGATGTAGTTCTCGAATATTTTGGTCTCAGGACTCCTTTTTACTTTGAGGACCCCAAAGAATTTCTGTTTATGTGAGTGATATCTATGAATATTTAATGTATTAGAAAAGAAAACTGACACATTTTAAAAAATATATTCATTTGAAAATAATAATTATATTACATCTTAATATCAATAACTTTAATGAAAAATACATTTTCAAAACAAAATTAATAAGAAGTACGACACTGCGTCTTTTTGGAAATCTTTTTAATGTGAGACTTAATAGAAGGCAGCCAGATTCTTGTAGTGACTTCAGCATTCAGGCAGTTGTAATGTGTCTGTGTCGAAGGATCCTTAGAAAAATCTAACCACACAGATGTAGTGGGGGAAAAAAAAAAGAATTCTAAAATAAGCAACTAACATTCCATTTCATGTTATGTGTATATTATGGAAATAGCTTTGACCTCAGGGATTTCCCCCCTGACCCCCCAATACAAGGGTCTTCTTAGGGCTTACAGATCATACTTTGAGAACTGCTGACCTCTCTTTGTTGTCATTCAGTCTTTTAGTTGTTTTTAACCCTGAGACCCCCATCTAGGGTTTTCTTGGCAAAGACCCTAGAGAAACTTACTATTTCCTTCTCCAGCTCATTTTATGAGGAAATACGGATAAGTGATGCTAGGAAGCATCCAAGGCCACATCTGAACTCGGGTCTTCCTGATTACAGTCCTGGAGTTTTATTCCCGGCACAACCTAGCTGCCCTAGCACTGTAGTGCAGCAAACATTTGCTGACCAGTCGCAAACAGTCCTTGACTAAGTCTAAGGCAGTTGTGTAGTCACTGACCTAGAGAGATTCGATGGTTTGATGAGGTCACAGGGAGTAATGTTAGAGGGATTTTTCAAACCTGGGTCCTCCGACTTTGGAGCTATTTCTCTTTCCACTGCACCAGTTCCCTCCCGTAATGTGAAGTGGAGTGACCCTAAGGAAATTCCCAGTATTACCTGGGGCAGGTGAGCAGTTCTTGAAGATGATCACAAGGGAAATGCACTCTCTAGGTGGCCCAAGTCTTGATAAGCCTTGTCATCTTGACCGCTTCTCATGTGTGGATAATGGCCCACCTATCAGTTCACATCAAAGGCAGGAGATATCGGTTCAAATCTTGCCTCATATGAAGTAGCCCTTTGACCATGAGCAAAACTGATAAAATGGAAGCAACCTCGTATTGTGAAAGGGCATTGTCTCTGGTAATAAGGACCTGGGTTCATATACCAGCTCTGAGACCTAGCATTTGTGTGACCTTGAGAAAAATCACTTCATATTCAGTTTGCTTATCTATCAAATAAGGGAGTTGAACTACATGGCCTCTGCAGATCCATCTAGAACAATGATTCTATGAAATTACAGGTCCAGGAAAAAAAAATATTGAGCACAGTAGACATACATAAATCAGGAAGGCAACGAGCATTCATTAAGCACCTATTATCTCTCAGGCATTGTGCTAAGCATTTTAAAAACATTTGCTTCTCATAATAACCCTGGGAGATAGGGGCTATTATGATCCCCATTTTGCAGAGGAGGAAACTGAGGAAAACAGATTAAATCACAGTATCTGAGGTCAGCTTTGAACACAATGCAATTTTTGTGTTGACTACAGCACCTGTCCTATCACAGTGAAATGGTATTTCCAAGGGCAGAGGAGTCAAACTCTCATCCCTATACCCCTGTGCATTGAGTCAGATTAAAATGTAACTGGGAAATGTTTAACAAATCAAAATACAACATAGGCAATGTTCATTTAAGGTAGTCTTAGTCAATATGCAGCCATAGAGATCTGTTTCTATTTGAGTTTGACACTAGTATCCTAAGATAACAAACCTTGCCTATAATCAGCCCTGTCTTTCATTGCTGGTATATTAAACAATCCCTAGTTATATTCTTAGGGGAAAATAAGTTTAATTAGAAGGAAGGTAGTTTGCAAGAAGGCAGCATGAAGGCTGGTTGATGTCTAATAGAGTGAGAGTAAAAATCAGGAAGGCTTGGAAAATGAAGAAGCATTTCTAATGAATAAATGATCAATCTGATTAATTTGAGTAGGATTCAATTAGATTTTTCGGTAACCTAAATTACAGTATGATCAAAGAGAAAGTACATTTCTCACACCTCAGAATAAGCCAGTAGCCGTTTGTTTGAAATCTACCCTATAATTGCTACAAGCCCTTTAAATTTCTGAGGCTCATTTCTATGACACATAGACGAGTTGTTTCCAAAGGCTCCAGGAAGTTTCTGAAGGAACCTTTTCTTTCCTCTGTTTCTGTGACTCCCACTTTCTAGACATACTGTACACACAAAAAATAATGTGTGCCTTATTTATTTAATGTGTGAAACCTCTTCAGGATGGACAAAGTTTGGAGAAATTTCCGAAACATTCTATTTTCTCAAATCATTTTTGTCAAAATGCAACAACTAAGTCATGAACCTGACCAGAAAATTGCTGGATTTTTATCTGTTTCCAACTGTGATGAGATGGTACACTCAGTCTATTTTCTTACATTTAATGGATACATCTGAGGTTTTCTTCAGAAAGGAAATATTTCTAAAATAAATAACAGATGAGTTATACCCACAAGCTACAGTGCTGAAGGATAAAAATTTACAAATAAAATCCCAATCCAGATTAATTGTAATATTAGTCTCAGCAAAGAAAAGTTTGATACATGGATCTTGGTAAAAGTGAAGGACTTCTGCAGGCGTGAAATAATCTACTGTCTGATGTAGTCATTGTTGGTTGTTTTTCCTTAAAATTTTCTTTATTACAATGAAATACAATGGAGAAGGGTATGTTGGACAATATTATGCAAAAAATAAAAAATAAAAATGGGTGATTGTGGGGAAATTCAAGGCATTCACACTCATTAAAAGTTTGAAAAGACCTTAGCAGCCAGTTAGACCAACTAATAAAGGAATCCCTGATGCAGCATGCCTGATAAGATGGTTGATTCAGCTCCAGCTTGAAAACTCTAATGAAGTGGAACCCACCACTCTTCAAAGCAGCCCATTTTATTTATTAATAGGTCTAACTGTTAAAAAGTTTTTCTTGACAAGCCTAAATCTGTCTCTTTGCAATTTCTACTTATTCTTCCTGGTTCTGACCCCTAGGAATAAAGAGAAAAAAATATATTTCCTTCCCAGCCTAACAATCCTGTAAATACTTAGAGATAGTTGGATGCTTCATCTTCTCTGCTCTTCCATCTCTGGGCCAAACATTTCCAGTGTCTTTAACCAGTTTTCATCGAGTACAGACTCAAAAGGACGTCTTCAGATTCTTCCCAGCTTATTAGCATTCTTCCTAAACTTGAGGTTGCTCAAGAAATACTCCTGATTAGGTGTGACCAGGGCATGATTTCCCTTTGCCTGAAAAGTTTAACCTCATTTAATGTAGATTTGTCTACCTGCTTTATCCCACTGTTCATAATGAGTTTCTATTGTTGTTCAGTCGTTTTTTGGCTACATCCAATTCTTCATGACGCTATCTGGGATTTTCTGAAAATATCCTTCTCCAGCTCATTTTACAGATGAAGAAATTGAGGCAAACAACAAAGAAGAGACTTGCCCAGAGTCACCCAACCTGGAAGTATCAGAAACAGATTCCAATTCATCAAGTTTAGTCTTCCTTACTCTGGGCCAGGTACTCTAGCCAATGTACCCACCTGATTGCCCTGATCTTAGTTTTTCTGCCTGCTATATTCCACTGTTTATAATGAATCTTTAAGATCATTATAAAACCCCTATATCTTTTTTCAAGAAGAAAAATCTATCTAGCCATTCTTCTTATGAAATTAATTTCTTTTCTTTTTTGCTGAGGTAACTGGGGTAAGTGACTTGCCCAGGGTCACACAGCTAGGAAGTGCTAAGTATCTGAGGCCACATTTGAACTCAGGTCCTCCTGATTTCAGGGCTGGTGCTCTATCCCGCTGTACCAAATAGCTGCCCCAAAGTTATTTTTTAAAATACAAGTGTATTCTTTATTAAATTTTCACCATGTTAGATTTTTGCCCAATGTTCTAATCTAAGAACTCTTTGGCCTGGGGACCAGATTGAGCTTGCTGCCCCCATTTTTGTATAAACTCATGACTAAGTAGGATTATTCTCCATTCTATAGCCAAAGTGTGCCTCCCCCATATCCTCAACCTATCAAGACCTTTTAGTTAGCTATCCCTCCAGCTTTGTACCATCTGCAAATATGATAAGATAATAGAGTAAGAAAATGAATCTAAATCTTTAGATTTTTAAAAAGGGAAAAAATACCCTGACATGGGTTGTCAATAAAAAATTATAAAAAAATAAAAAAATAAAAAAAAAAGGAAAAAAAACTGGTTTGCATACCAGTTAAGAAGATTCACTTGAATAACTTCAAGAGTCCAGAATGAATTCAGGAAGTTGCCTATTAAGAAAAAATGACATGTAACCCCCATTATGTACAACTGAACAAATATGTAAGCAAATTATTACACGTGTTGAGTGCATTCTTGGTGACAATGTAAAATGAAACAACAAAAACCCCAACATTTTCAAAGTGGAAAATGAACATTTTATTTAGATGCCCATCAAGTTACAATATATTTCATTATACACAAACATTTTTCATCATGAAATCACAAATGATACAGTTGTACATTATCGATTCTCCCACTGTTACTTTTCACACGTATTCCTTGACAGAGTTGATACAATGGCTAATGCAAAGTGGAGAATATAGTTTAACATTATTTTTCTCAAAGGAAGCCATAATTTATTTCTGTAGGCTTTGGTTGGGAGAAAACATGAAATGGAGGAACCCAAAAGAAAGTCAGGGTTGTGACAAACGTTTCTCTTTATTTGTGAACTTTCAATGCACGCCCTCCCAAAAACATAAGCTTCATAGTCCATATCAGAATGATACCTCTGACGTAAATGCTCCCATCTACCCAAATACAGCATGTACACTGTACAGACATTACAGGTTAGGAAGGATCACAGTCAGTGAAAGTAATAGAGTAAGGTCAAATAAGCCATCACATCCAGTGGCAACAATATGGCGCACTAATCCTATCCTGAACTCAACAAGAACCAGAGCTCCTACAAAAGGAGAGGAAATAAAAACAAAGAAAATGGGTGAGTAATTACATCTTCATTGTTATACTTCAGACAAGAAGGTCCTTGCTAAAGGACCAACGCACAACCCTATAGAAAAAAGGCAAAACTGCAAAACAAGAGAATTAAAAATGTTACTCCCTCTACACGGCAACCTAGAGAAATCAATTAAGAGCAGAAACCTGTCAAAGCAATAGGTTTAGATGAAAACACTTAAATACTGCACATCAAAATTAAAAGCATATTTTTTGTTCAAATGAAGGGGAGGAATACAGTGGTAGTGAAAAATTATTTTTAACTGAAAAGAAGCAAAAATTGAGGTGAATGTGAAGCAGGCAGATGAGATAGATTCAGAGTGAGAAGTAAGATAGAAAGAAGGTCCAATGAGAATGAAAAGAGCCAAAATCAAAAAGAGAACTTCAGAATGAAATGAGGGGCTAGCAGAATGAAATGGTTGGCCAATTTCTGCAAGATGCCAAGTGGGTAAAAAAAGAAGTGTGAGGAGGGAGGCATCTTGCCAAGCTAACCCAATGAATGTTAGTGATGTAGCAAGAATGATAACAGAAAAGTCCAGAATGAAAAAAGTAAAAAACAAGTGGGAATAAATCAGAATTCTTGCATTTTCTTTGTTGTACCTGCAAATGAAGTAGGGGAGTTATAACTCTAGAAGTAAAAATCTTCAGAGGGGGAAAAAAATTTAAAATTCTGGATCCCCACCTGTGAAAAGCAAAGCTGAATTATTAATGTAAAGTTGCTATTTTATTCCATTTAAAAAGTCAAAACAAAATTCCTAAATATCAATTATCGCTATCTCCAATTGAATTTTATATATGTGTATGTATGTGTGTGTGTATATATATTCTTAAGAAATTGTTAAAATGAACTATCTGCCTGAATAAATTATGTAAAAAAGCAAAATCAGATCATAGGAATATTTCCTAAAATTAAAAACTAGATTTTTTTTTAAAAGTCATACTAAATGACTATATAAATAGGCTTGCTTATAGAACATATTCAATATGAAATCTACATGATGAAAACATCATCCCCCTAAGGGGTGCTGAGCTGAATGAAGCCCATCACATTTTCCAAATATTACTTTACTTTTACACAACTTGGTAAAATTTGTATCATCAAATCAAACCAAAATGACTCAATGAGCCCTTTCCATTTCATTTGGTTAAGATGTGAAAGGAAAATGTAAGCTCTCAACAGAAAGCCTTGGAGGGCAGCTGGTGTCCCTCCTCCTATGCTCAAAAGCATAAACTATATCCCCCCCCAAAACAAGAGCATAGAAATGGAGAGTGGATACCTTAACACATCTTCTACAAAAAGCAGGGTGAAACAAATGATCCTTCCCAACCATATTACACCCTAAGAAGGTGGTATACATGAGGATCCAATATGAATCAGTGTTTTTGTTTTGTTTTACACAATACCATGGGGCTTATGTGGCTAATATGTGGTAATTATTTTTAAGTTAAAACTTAAATAGGTCACAAAATACCTTACAAAAAATCCTTAGGATTTAATACTGAATTAAGGTTAAATACCTTTGGTGAATCCATATTAAAGAATGATCAACATAACATTTCATTCATATTAAAGGGGGTGGAGGTGAGGGGAAGAGAAGAATCGAGAGATCACATTGGACACTCTTTATTTGTATTAGATGCAATTTGGTTAGTGTCCTGTCCCTACAGAGTATCTCTGGTTCCATTTCCCTTTCCTCATGTCAACCTCCTACCCCCAGAAGATTTTTTGAACTATCTCACTTAGAGGGTTCTTTTTTTATCAAGTTTTTTATTTGGTTTTTTTTTGTTTGTTTGTTTTTAAGTACCAAAAACACCCTCAAGTATTTTATTGGAAGGGGAAAAAAACTGTGCTTCGTGAATAAAAGTAAGAGTTTGGGCTAATAAACTGAAACTTCTAAGAAAAAGCATAGAAAAGAAAAACTAGACTACTGGAGAAATTAATACAACTACTGTGGAGGAAATATCAGGGATAAAAAATTAAGTCACTTACTTGTTACTTTTAATACATAAAGCTCTCTTGACTCATATCTTATTAACATGTGGTGGGTAAACACAGGGATGGGGACAGGGATGGGGATGGGTAAGGGTGAAGTATGGGGTCAGAAAATAGTCATAAATAAAACTAATGCAGTTTCTAATATACTCAAAAGCATAGAAAAGAAAGCACTCAGACAAAAAAAAAAAAAAAAAAAAAAAAAAAAGCTTTTGTTTCCCCCAGTGTCACAAAGATGACGAATGTCCCATCTATGCCAACGCAGCAGTGAACATGGTGAGCTTACCTTCCAATTCAACAAAACAAAACAAACAAACAACAAAAACAAAACAAAACAAAACAAAGGTGATATGGAAAACAAACTCAGAAACCCAATCTTTGTGAAACACCCTTTTGGGGAAACAGAACAGCCCTGGGATTTAACACTCATTTATAATCCAACGTGGGCCCAAAGTATAAGCACTTTATTAAATGATTCAGTTAGAAAAACTGAAGAAGGTAAGGAGAATCCAGTTAGTCAGCTGGAGCCCTTTGCATTCTACATAGTAGGGTGCTAATTGGGACAGAACTGAGTCACTCATTCAATATCTGTTACTTTAAAATACCAATCCATATAGAGTTCTCATTTTCCTTTTGTGTTCTTAGGAACTTGTTTTCTAGAACTTATTTTATTCTAAATTCCTGATTTAGGATTTCATATTTCTGCAAATTTCTTCCTCCTGATCCCTATCCCCTCACTATAGGCATTGGAAAAGCCTTACATACTAACACTTTCTGTTCTTTTGATCAAAATTGAATGTCTTTAAAAAAAATTTTTTTAGCACCATGACCAGAAGGATGAAAACCTATTGTGTCTCAACTCAGAACTGTGGGAAAAGTAGACTGAAATGACTTTCCATCTGAGCTTCACAAAAATAATAATAATAATAATGAAAACCAACATAACAAGAACAACCCTCCCCATTTTTGTGTCCATAAATAGTTCAATCCAATAAAAGCCAGTTACCTATGAATTTCATAAATGGTTTGTGCCCCAAAGGGAAAACCCTTCAAAGTTTTTTTTTCCCCCAGAAAAAAAAGAGTACCCTCCCCCCCCCCCACAAAAAAAAAACCTCAAAGGAAGACAAACCTAAGAAATTCCCAAAGCACCATGGCCAAACCAATGCTACTGGACAGTTTTGCTTATTAAAGGAACAGCACAAGACCAAAAACAAGGTAAAGCCAAAAGAAAAAGGTGGGGTGGGGTAGAAGTGTGTGGACTGGCTCCACGTAATCACCTCATGTATTGATTGAATGAGATATATTGGTATTAATTCCTAATTAAGTTCAAGTTTCTGGATTTTGTGAACAAATAATACACAGGTCAGGATAAAAGTATTGACTTACTACCATCTTTATAAAAATCGAAGATACACACAAAAAACACATCCACATTTATGGAACGGTATCCATTCAACTTTGATATGACAACACAAAAACTAACAAATAGCTAAGAGGTTGCTGAATAATATCCATCTTGAATAACATTTTAATTTTAAAAGGTCCATATTTACAGAGTACAGTTAGATGCAACGACTTGCAATCTGCATCTCCCTTTAAATGCATGATTAAGAAAGAACAAAGATAATGGTTGCCACAGATCTTCCAAGAGGGTTAAGTTTGGGGAGCTGATTTCAACTGCTAGATGGGCTCCAAGAATGGAAACTGACATCCTTTGCTAATTCGGCATCCCTTCTACTTTTCCTTTATGAGAGAAATCACAACCAGGAATTGAACCTTGATTCTGCTGCTCAAGTTGCTTTATACCAGGAGAATTCATCTGCACTGGCTAGGTAGTGATTCTAACAAATATCTCAATAAAAATCCATATTTATTCTATCAATTATATTATTTGGGGGGGCAGGGAGGAGGAACACCTTGTTTAGGAATAGCCTGTTTATGGCTGTGTGCATATCACCGGCACATACAAGATAGTTCTCACCTAAAATACCCAGATAATACAAAAAATGGACTTGAAAACAACTACAAAATCTGTGGTGCATTTCCTATTAAGTTATTTTCAATGGTGACTTATAATCCACTTATAAGCTACTTACTAGACAGTGTCCAGATTATTTGCTAAACTGGAAAAAGAAAAAAAAATCTTCAACTTTCAAGAGACATTAAAACTAATCAAACTGTCTCTGGGGGATCACCAGGGTCCTCCAAAGTTCTGCTTCAAGTTCCCATTAAAATAAAGCTCACTAAGTTATACGCCAATCTATTACCTACGGTCAGTGAATTGAAAACTTTCAGGTGGCTCCTACCTAAAGTGTGCCTGCTATGCCTGCTATCATTACGCTCCTTTTAATGCAGCCCTCTGGACACAAGAATAATGTGGTAGGGCTCTCTTTAATGTCAGTGTGAGCATCCATTCTCACGAAAGGTACACCGGAGATAGGAAGTGATAATCTCTCTCAGGTAGAGCAAAGCCATGTGCATGGTCTTTCATATGGAAAGGTATAGTGAAAGCAGCAAGCTTCCTGTCCTGTAATGAACCTTGCCACTGCCAGGATTTGGGAGTGGAGGCGTCCAATTAAACCAAATGGACCCATAATGGTTGTGGAAACAGAGAGCTATCTATTAATTTCCCTTTTGATGGAGATATTATCCGTCTCGGTTAGTAAGTCCCTATGCTGAGATGCAAATTTTGGGACAAGAAGTCATCAAAAAAACAATACTTAAGACTACTTTCTAGTCTCTAACATCGTAACATGATGTTCTTTCAGAATCAACTTTATTGAAAGACTTAACAAGGTCTGAAATGTCATAATTCCAGGATATATAACCTTAAAAAAATTTTTTTTAATAACTTAATTTGAAAAATAATACAAAATCTACGCTGTGAGAAAACAGATGACAAAGGCTGTGTGAATTCTGTCTCCTCTAAGAAAGAATATGAGGCATAAAGGACCACTCATGTGTGGGGAATTCCACAGTCTGACCCTTTTGCCAGATATCTAGTGAATGTATCAAAGTACATTGAGTTATTTTCCACTTCTCTCATGTGATAGGCTTATTACCATGATCAGGGAGCTTTCAGTACAAAAACTAAATCAAAAGTCCAAGGATGTTGGTCTAAGTTTAGATCTCCATTGCAATATCAATCCCAAATGATAAAGATCCTTCACAAAATATGGGAGGAAAGATGGAACTAAGGCACTAAAGTTTGCCCAGAATCAACATATAGCTTGCTCCTCTGGAAAGAATAAGGTTCTTATCAAAAGAAAACAGGCCAAAATACTCACTAAAAGCAATCCGAGTGGGGGATTCACAGTTTGTGTTGTGTTGGTTATGCTTCCACAACAATTAGAGATTCATCTCTTTGTGTGGAATTACACTTCACATTAAAGTTATCTTTGCTGCTAAATCTATCAAATGGTGGTGCACACCAAGGCCTTCCCAAAAAGACTTGATGATAATCAGAACAGTGATGGCCAGTGTTATTACCCCAATGTGTTCCATCTTAGAAAAGAAGTGGCTCATACTAGTAGGGAACCAATTTAGGGATTTGCAAGTGAAGTTTTAAAATGATAAGCCAATGAGAAAAATCACAGTTATACCTATTTAATTCTGGGATTGAGAACTGAGGGGAGGGGATATTTCAGCTAGGAACCAAGAAAATGTGAGGCTGGACTTTCGCTTATTTACAAGAATAAGAACAAGAACCTGCCTCTTCAACTGGTACAACTCCCAACCCAATACCTCTTATCTCCAAGCCCTTTAGGCTAAACAAATATCAGACTTATCCCCCAAATTTTTGATCTGTGTTTAACATACAACTTCTGAGGTCTTTCTAAGAAGATATGAATGTGTGTAAAAGGAAATAATTTTCTAGCCTATCCTGAAGATAAGAGCAACCATTATCAAATATTCTTTACTAGTAAAAAAAAAAAATCTTGAGGATGGGGGACATGTTAATGTTCTTTCCTCAATCCAAGTCACTGTGATCACACAGTCAGATTTTGAAGAACAAAGTCTACATGCATCATAAGCACTTGAAAAAAAAAGAAAAACAAAACAGAAACAAAACAAAAAACCAAAACTATAGTTCCTTGTGGCTACAACAGTACAGGGAGCAAGTGGACACCAAACTCCTATTTGCTTCTGGGTCCTCTAAGTTCAGTTTTTCTTGGCATCCATTGCGCTTTTGGCAGCTCCAGACCACAGTTAAGCAAGATTGTAGACTGCCAAGTTCTTGGCTCCTGATGTGACTCTGCTCCCATCGCCTCTCCTTGGGAAAATTCCACAGTAGTTTCTATAGCATAAGGGTCGGTTATTCTTAGTGGAAATCATTCAACAATCAGTGCCACATTTATGTGGGACAAATCTATCATATGCCTGTGGAAGGTTAAAGAAATGGTCAATAATCAGTCAACTCTGAGTATCACCAGTAAAGTCACGGAGGCCAAAGAAAGCAATATTTTAATGGTGGGCCCTGTGTTAAGAAAACTTGAGATACAAAACCAAAACAAAACAAAAATCCAAATGTACAAAAAAAAAAAAAAAAAAAACAGATCAAGAAGTGCATTTCCATTTTACAAAACAGATTCCAAAAGTTCATACAAAAGTTTCACTGACTGGTTTTGGTTTTTGTTTGTTTTTGTTTTAAAATAATGGGCGCCTTGCCCCTGATCCTCTGCATTTAAGAAAGGATGATTCGGTGAACAACTCATTGGCCCCTGCCTCCCCCAAAACAAATGAAAAAACAAAAACTCAAATTGATACACAGCTTTACAAGAACACATCTATTGTGCAAAGCAAGGCAATGGATACAGAGCAGATCACATAAGGGTACGAGGTGTTCCCTCCCACCCTTAAGCCATAGTAACTTCAGAGGCTCCACTTAAGAATACGATGGCTACCTGTGGAACTTCTGTTGAAATGCTAAAGCGTGGGCTGGCTCCTTAAACTTCGCGATGGCTTTCCGTTGCTGGGGAAGCATCTGTAAACTCTGCATGGGGAAGGAGAGAAAGGGAGAGAGATTGTGAGGACAGCACCATTTTCATTGACAACACGATGCTTTTAAGAACAACAATATCTGATGGTTTAATTTTTAAGGTTGGCAAATGCATTCTCATATATGATTTGAGCTCTGCAACAAGCCTATAAGACAGGTGCTATCTGTTATTTTCATTTTACACTTGAGGAAACTGAGGGGCTGTCATTTACTCAGAATCCTATATGCAATTAGTAAGTATCTAGGATAGGATCTAATTCTATGTCTTCCAAGTCCAAAATATAGCTTTCTCTCCACTGTGCCATGTTGTCTCTCATCAATGTATTAGTAACCTCTAACCAGGGAAAGCATGTGTGTATGCCTTCAGAAGATACACTATAACCTGATGTGGGGATAACAACAATCTACCTTCTTAGGTCTACTGTGTGGGATATTTTATTTTGTTTTTCTCCATTTTTTTTTTTTGTTTATTTTTTTTTTTGCTGAGGTAATTGGGGGGTTAAGTGACTTGCCCAGGGTCACACAGCTAAGAGGTGTTAAGTGTCTGAGGCTGGATTTGAACTCAGATACTCCTGACTTCAGGGATGGTGCTCTATCCACTACATCACCTAGCTGAGAGCTAGTCATGGGTAAGGCTAGAAAGTTCTGACTCCTATACTTAAATGACTCTGTAACTCTGGTCAAATTCCAATTATTAACCAACTAACCAATTCTCTTCTAGAGAAGGTGCCGACCTGTATTGAGAGTGAGATATTTCCTCATTCAGGAGTTCCTTCTATCCAAGATATAATATTCTTAATGATAAACTATCTTATAATAATAGTTTGTCATTATTACAGTGTTGTAGATTTCTAAATGGATTTATGTGGGAGAGGTGGAGAAAGATATACTGGGAAACAAACAAATTCTATTTCAATTCTTGTTCTATTATTCTTTGTTTAAAACCCTGAGATATAATTCTATATTATTTGCAATAACAGTAAAGTGGAAAAACACCAAAAGCTTCAACAAGTTATCTCCCTCATAACAAAAAGAGGTGAATATGGTAAGACCCACTTACCACCAGAAATTCTTAACAGTCAATTTTTCAACAGAGTCAACTTAATAAAAGTGAGGTAGATTTTAAAACCCCTTAAACTTGAAAAGTCCAAGTTGTGGTTCCAGTACTCTGTTACTCTGAAATATCCTTGGATTAAAAAATTTTCTGGATAATCATTTATACTGAAAATAAGACTGTCTCCACTAAAGAAAAACATATTCTTGCTTAAAAAAAAAAATTAAATTATTTGTCAAGATTCCTAAAACTCACAAACATATAAACATTTTTGTAAAAAGTGATTTCTTACTCTGGAGCACATGGGAAACACTTTTTAATAAATCAAAATATTGATGTGGTTTTCAGCACACAACTTGATTTTTATGAAGTATTTCAGGGAATGTCTGAATTGTATATGTTTAAGTAATACTTTGATATTTGAATATTTAATAGAATGATAATTTTAAAGTTTGTAAAAAACTTTATAGACATTATTTCATTTCTTTATAACTCCATGAGGAAGGTACTATGCATATTATTATTCATTCCCATTTTACAAAAGAAACTGAGGTTGGAACAAGTCATAGTCATAGGTAGTCCCTGTCTGAGATTTTGAAATCAGGTCCTAAAATCCTGAAATCAGATCCTGATTTCAATTTAATCCTATCAATTATGTGATGCTTTCAACAAGTAACTTGAATACTTAAAGCAAAATCAAGTGTGATTTAAAGACTTCCATAAGCTTAGGAGTTCAGATAGGGAAACAAGCTGGAAGATACAAAAACTAATCTTGTTAACTTTCCCCCATTTGGAAAAATGTTCTGCTTAGGAGACCCAAATTCTTATCTACATGTGGGCCAAATATGTAAGGCTAAAAAGAAGCATATGGAGCTCATGGAAAAGCATAAAGGGAAAGAATTTTGACTTCAGAAAAACTGGGCTCTCCTTCTTCTTTCCTTACTTACCAAACTGATAAAAATCACACAAAAGTCAGAGTGCAGGGCAAAAATTAAGGAAGAAAAATAAAATTCTTTGAGATGCCTGAAGATGGGCAAGAGTAGCAAGATGTGGGCATTCAAAAGTGTTATTGCCATTCAGGAACTGTGTCAAGTTCATAAGCTGTTTTATTCCAAATATTCACATTCTAACACCATTGTCTTTAAAAGAAGACTTCTGAAGGCAGTTCTGAGGTGGTCTTAGAGCCAAAAAATATAGGTTCAAGTCCTCCTGCTGACACATATGGGGGTAATGAGTCCCTCAATCTCTTAAAGCTCTGAGCAATTCTTAACACTACCAATGCAGGATTGATACTGAAAGGCCTAGGGAGACTGTTTCTCAACAAGAACTATATATATATCTCAAGATATAGTTACCTATATCAATGGAACCCAAAACTCAGTCCCTTTCCTAGAATCATTTTATTGTAAAAGGATGCTTTTTGGTTCATTATATCTCTCCAAGATCTGTTGTGAGCTTAGGATCATAGACTGAAAGGTGGATGGAGCCTCCAAAATCATCCTGGATTTACAAATGAGGAAGCGAAAGACTTGTGGAAAGAGGCAGTGAGAAATGCAGGTGAGATTCAGACAAGGGTCCTTTAATGAAAAATCCAGCATTCTTTCCCAACTTTCAAAAACAAAACTCCTCTCACATGCCTGTGTCAAAGCGTTCTGCACTGGAAAAAAATCTGTATTGTATCATAGTATTCAGGTGGAAAAAGAATGCGATTCTTTGCCCGTTTTTAAAATCTTCCTTTGGTTCCTTCTCTTGCTTCCCAGGGGGCTGACTGCTCATTCTGCACAGAGAACTGCCAATCTAGACATCTACTTCCAACCCCTCCCAAGAGCTGAAAGCTCAGTTAAAAGGCCCTGAGAAATGAAATGACTTAATTAACAAGGGCATAAAGTATTTGTTAAACATTTCCCAGTTATATTTGGGGAGGGGGTACAAGGAGGGAGGGAAAAAGCAATTGGGGTTAAGTGACTTGCTCAGGGTCACAGAGCTACTAAGTGTCTGAGGCCATTTGAACTTGGGCTCTGGACTCCACAATTGTGCATTATCTACTGAGCCCACCTAATTACACTTTAATCTGGATGGTCTCACTTAGAATGCTGCCTTTGAATGTGATTAGCCCCAGTTTGACACCTCTGAGCTAGGTGATTCTCCAATTCTATATAAATTGCAGAAAACGTAGAAACCTGCATTGTTAGAGGGATTTCCTCATCAGGAATTTGTCACCATAACGAAATCACAAGCCCAGTTCCAATCCCTCTTTTTAAGGTTTGCAAAATACTTAATAACCCTATGAAGCAGGTATTATTATCCCCATTTTACAAATGAAGAAACTGAGACTGAGACTGACCTAAGGTCACAATACCACTAATGGTCTTCCTGACTGCAAACACTCTATTCTCCCTAGCTGCCCATCCCACCACAACACACTTGTGTCCAAGACCTTTGACTCATGAGTCTTCCCTTCTGCACTGCCACCTGTTATAGCTGGTTGACTATTTCTAAACCAATCTTCCTATCAATCACCCACTTCAAAGATCAGCACCCTCACTCAGGTCCTTATAAGCTCTTGCACAATTAGGAAAGGTCCAAAACAACATCCTTGCTTCAGTCTTTTACCACCCCTCGTGTTGCCCCCCTTACCCCCAGCGCCCCTACATGCTCTCCTCTCAGTCTCTTCTACATCTCATCCTTCAACTGGAACTATCCTCTCCATTTACCAGTGATCTCTTGCCAAGGTTTACGGCCTTCTCTGTGGTCTATCTCCAGAGCTCACCTCCACCAATATGCTCTCTCCTCTCAAGGTTTTTGTGACTCTGCTCTCCCCTGATTCTCCTCCATCTCTTTTGTAAGTCCTTCTTCATTGTCACACCCACTAATCACAGCTGTTTGATCTCTCTTTTTTATACACTCGCTTATGGCTTGTCCTTCCTTCTGGAAGAGGTCCACAACCTCAGGGAGGGGATGCCATGAAACACAAGTGAGTTGGATTTAAGGGAGGGAGAACTGGGTAAGGTGACCTGCCTCACTTCCTCCTGCACAGCCCTTTGGATCCAGTGAGCAGATACAAATCAGGATGACTGGAGATGGCCCTTGGTGATCTCATTAACTCCTAATTATCATCTCTTTGCATATGATTCACCAATCCAAAGACCCAGCCTCTCCTGAGTTAGTTACAAAGCACAGATTTGGCCCTTATACATCTCAAATTCACTCTGTCCAAAACAGAGTTCGTGTCCCCCACCTTCTCTACTTCCAAAATTCTCTTATTACTGTCAGAGTCACTACCATCTTTTCAGTTTAACCTCATCTTCTCTCATCACTCCACAGATCCAATCCATTGTCACGTTTCATTCTTTCTACCTTCACTACATCTCTCATATATCTCCCTCTCCATTCACATGGTCACACCACCAGTTTAGGCCCTCACATGGATGGGCAGCTTTTGAGAACCAATTACTAAATTTTCAGTATGAGATGGAAATCATCAAATGCTATACATTTGTTGATTGTCTACATGTAAGAAAATGGTAAAAGACTAATAATGTACATTAAACTTAAAGAATATCATGTGTACTTATTTTCCCCATCAGAGAATGTTGTTAAACATTTGCAGTGAATCGCTGGCCCTTCATTACTTCTTGTCTTATTATTATAATGGCCATTTAACTGGCTCCCCTACCTTAAATCTCTCCCCACTCCAATCTATCATTTAAAAGTGATTTTAAAAAAATGTTTAGGGCTAACTATGTCTCACTGCACACCCTGCTCCCAAAAGTTCCGTGTTGCCTCCAGGATCAAATATAAAATCTTTTATTTGAGATTTAAAGCTTGTTGTCATCTAGCCCCTTCTAATTTTCTATTCTAATTCTTAAACTGATTCCCCTCCATTCCTGGCATTGCTATAATCCACCCATCCCAGCCTGCTAGTTACTCCTCCCATGTGATGTTCCAGCTTGTCTCCTTGCTTTTGCAAAATCTCTGTAGCTAAAATGACTTCTGCCTCTTGGCTTTCAGGGCTTCAGGATTCTACTCAAATCTCCCTCACAAATGCTCTTCTCTTCCCTACAAATGCCTTCTTCTCTGAGATTATAGTGTTTATTCTGCCCAGAAACTGTATGATCCTTGATGTGTGCATGCTGGCTCTTCCCATAAGAGTGAGCTCCCCGAGGTAAAGGATGTTTTTGCCTTTCTTTGTTATTAATGCAGGAGTGGAGGGAGGTGAGTAGATGCTGATTTTATTCAGGTCCTCCTCATCTCACAAAGCCCTCTAATCATGGCTGAAAGTATTCTCTCCTCCTAAGTTTTCACAGACTTTGTCCAACTTCTGCTTTTGCCTCACTCATTGCTCTCTACCTGGGACTGCATTTATCTGTCGCTAACTTCTCCCCATTCCTCAAGATCAAGGACAGTTTACTTTTCCATCACTGTATTCTACTTGTCCAATCCACCTTAGGAAACTAGATACATTTTTTTGCTCAATGTCAAGGAGGCAGCTAGGTGCTGCTGCTGTGCACAGTGTTGGGCCTGGAGTGAGCTGGAAGATGTGGCATCAGGTACTTACTGGCTATGTGACTTGACAGGTCACTCAGTCACTGTCTGCCTCAGTTCCTCCACTTGTAAACGGAGTATCACTTACTTCACAAGGTTGTGAGGTTTAAATGCGATATGTGTAAAATGCTTAGCACAGCACCTCACATATAACAGGGACTTAATACTTGTTCCCATCCTTCCCCTCAACTTCTCTTTAAGTTTTCCAAGCAGTTATTCCATTCAGCAGAGATCCTGGGATACTTGGGTAATTATTGAATAAAAATGGAATTCAAATCAGTTTTTATTCTTTTATGCTTCATTCATCTAAACCACAAATTTATTTTAAGGATGTAATAACTCAATTGCTGTCAAAAGAGTAACATTTAAAGGGATGAAAACAATGTGGTACAAAGTTTTGTAGTGTAAGGTCAAAGAAAAAGTGCTGATGAGGACTAAGAGGACCTGGATTGTAGCTCAGCTCCCCATGACCTATGTGATCGTGGGCAAATCACTTTATCTCAGTAAGCCCCAGGAAATGAAAGGGCTTGGACTTTAGGACTCCAGAGCATCCCTCCATTTCCAAATTATGATTCTATCATAACGTGCTTTACGTCTGATTTTGGTCTCTAGCACATCATGGACAGAAAGAAATACTTTCCATAGAGAAAGAATACTTTCCATAGCTCAAAATTCTACTCTAAGTTCTAAAAGTGGGCAGGCAGTTTGCCAGAATGTGAGGAACCCCAATATGGGGTTCCTCATCTCCAGTTGAGGATCAGCCACTTCCCAAACCTACATCGTGATCAAATCCTTTAGCCTAACCAAGCAACACAGGCAATGCTGATGTGATTCTTTGGAGCTTTACAAACTACTTCACAAACCCAAGTTGTTTTTAACAGAGCTTCCCTCATCTTCAAAAGAGAACCAAAACAAAAGCTAATTTGTGTGTAATGGGTTTTTTTTTCCCCCTAATGCTTCATAATTCTTTTCTGTAAGACAAAATTCTGTTGACATTTCTACTTATATTAATAGTAATCAAGATCAGAGATTTAGTCATAAAAGTTCCAAGAGGCCATCTAGTCCCACCCTCCTTAATTTCTCACCTTAGGAGGGTTGCACCACACATATAGTAAATGCTTCATGAAGCTCAGATTCAAACTGAAGTTCTAAGGCTCTTTGGAATCTGAGGATCTCCACACTTTTTAACCACTGAGTAATGACATGAATTCTAATTGATGAATGAATGGTCTGTGAAGGCTCTTAAAGAAAACACTTTGGAAACTGTTCAAAAGTAGTAGTTCTGAAGGAAACATTAATTGATAGGAAACTGGGCCTTTCTGATATAACCTACAAACAAAATACTCAACTCTACAATGGAAAAGTCATAAATCTCTAATTCCTGATAAAGGAAATCTATCAAAACCACAAGTTGAGTTTTATTGTTGACAAGATTAGTACTGTTCTTATGGAATCAATGCAAGAGATCAATCAAACTTCTCCAGAGTAAAATGCTTAAGTGCTTTTGAGATTCTGCGTGATCCAAAGCTGGACGTTTGCAGTGAAGCAGGCACTTAATGCTCATTGATGATTGGCTTCTCCACGTTGCAGCTTTTAATGAACTTTTTACAAATCAGTTTTGGGTTCTAATGGATTGCCCACAATTTTTGTTTTAAGACTTGGGGCACCATTTGGCATGACTGAAATGTATCCCTTACCAGAAGAATCCCTTGTAGGCAAGGACTTTCATTTTTTTCATTGTTACCCCATCATCCCCTTGTAGATAGTAGCTGCTTAAATCAAATGTCTGCTGAATTGAATACAGACATGCAACCATAGATGGTATTCAGAAGATGATGAAGAATATAAGCCAATTCCAAAAGTACAAGTGTAAAAAATTGTCTCAATCAACAATACTGATGAAAAGTTTACAGCTTCTCAATGCAGACAATGAATGATAATCATTTTAAAGTGTAAAATTTGGTATGTTACCAAAAAATTTTATTTTAATCACACAATATGTGTATATGTGTGCATGTGTTCACTTCCAGTGATCCAGTATCAGATAATTTACATTTTTAATATTAAATTTCACTGCTGTTCACAAATGCTATTAATGTAAATTTCAATGACTGGCTTCATCAGCCCAGGAAGCTCTGTTCAGTTTCATAGACATAGATTACATCTGTATTCTCTGTCTCGTAAACAGAAGCAATTACTCAAAGGAACGCCAAGTAAAAATGTGGAAGGGTTTGTACAAACAAAGGAAAAATTCAAACGGCATGCCAGAGAGATAGAAGGCCAGCCACATTTATGTATAAAATCTTTTTTCCCCAAAGAGCTACTCTGGACTAAGTAATTTATGGAAAGAGGGAAGGCACTCAATTTCAATGAAGTACAGAGTCATAGGCACTCTCCCCCTCCCCAGCCCCCAGGTACTGTGTGTCAGATGACAAGAGGCTCTTTCTTGGCTTATGTCTTCAAAAGGTGGGTTCCTAAAAAAGTTGGGCATGGAACTAATTTTTTATTTTTTTTGGTAAATAGACTTATTTTGAACAAATGTGAACAGCTTACTAATAAAATATTGTGTATATTCTTTTAAAGCAATTAATCACTAATTATTTTGTAATATCTGAAAAATTAGGATTTTCACATATCCAGTGTCCTTAGATTGATGTATATAACTGAATCATAAAGAAGATGAGGAAGGAAAAATAATGTCTAAAGAATCTATCAAAATATTAATATTATATGTATATGTACATACATACACACACACATTTATTTAATCAAGAAAGACTTTGGAGGGGAAAAAAATTATAACACAAGTTTCCAATCTTTTTGGTGGATATGTTTTTTGGTAAAGGGTTGAATGAAGCCATGATATATGAAGACAACAATGGAAATGAGACAGTTAAATGCCTTCTGACTATGCTTCCCAGGTTCATCTTTACAAGCCTCAAGGAGAGGGGTAAAGAAATAAGGAACCAGTCAGTAAATGTATGTGTGAGGCTGTTTGATTCTAATCAATAGAATGAGGAATTTCAACTATAACTGCATTTGCACATATGGCACCACATTCACCTAACTGGGAAGAACAAAACTAGGTGCAAAACCTTTATTTTTTAAAAGATTCATTGAATTGAAGCTGTTACCAAAAACAAAACCAAAAACAAACAAACAAAAAAACCCAACCCAACTAACCAACCAAAAGAAAAAACACCCAAAGCTATTTATTTAATAATCTCCCAGTACTGGATACAGTATTTTCTTTCCTTTGTCCTTTCCTTTTTTTTTTTTTTTTTTGGGGGGGGGGGGCACAAATCATAACTTTGTTGCTCTTGATTTGTAATGGAAGAAAAAAATGACTGATAGAAATATTAACTTCATAACAAACTTTATTACTACATACTCTTGTTTAAATTTTACTGATGTAACATTTTATTTTAAAGCCTCAGCAAATGGCTTGCTGAAACAAGAAAACACAAGGTTAAAAAATGTTTGGTTCTTTGGTAACTACTATTAAAGTTCATAGTACAAAAATAAGTACATCAGGCTTTAATAACCATAGAAATCCTATCAATTACCATGACTAGAAGAGATCTAAAAGTACTAAAACATTTCCCCCAATAATGGCCACGTATAAAATTAACTTTTTCTCTGCTTTTATAAATCATAACATAGAAATAAAAAGTTTTTCTAAATTAAATAGCATGGATAACAATTTGCAAATTGGTTATCATTCAAAAGTTAAATGCTTTCTAATTTTTCCAGAGTATGTTACCAATATTAAAAAAAGAAGCAATACAAGTAATGAAGGCAGAAAAAAAAATAAAGGGCTTTTTTTTAAAGTTCATTCATTTACTTTAAAATTAAAGTCAGTAGAATCCCACCAAGCTTTCCTTTTCTTCCTAAGTAAAGAAAAGGTTTGGGAAGGAGGAAGTGTATATCAGAAGTCATCAGGATAGTTTACCAGTAAATTATCAGGTAAAGTAAAATCAATTGTGGTGCCTTAAATAAAAGTGTGTGCTCCCTCTGAATATCTCAGAGAAAAACTGTGCTATGGCCCTCAAGATTCTTCAATTTCCAACATAAACAGAGACAGAAGTCAAATTCTCTTTTGAGGCAACTGTCAAACTTCAAGATTACTCCTTCCCACAAATGACTTTAGTTTACTTCAGTTACATTTGAACTGTTTTAACCTAAGGATGCTATTCTCCCCGGCAACCACATGAGGGCAGTGGAGAATGTGAAATTGTCATTTCTCAGACAGCTTTAATGAATAATGATCAAATTCAAATCAATTTTGCCTAGTAAAACCTGCTCCTCTCCACCTGCTACTCTCATTTTCAAGTCTTTTTCTCTCACAGTTCATCTCTCTTTTTCACTTGTGTTTTAATTTTCTTTTTTTCTTCTGGCAGAATTTTTCCAATGCCTCTGTTACTTCAGGGGCTTAGGCATGTTATTGTTGCTAATGCTTATTTAAATTTAAGTTAAAAACTAAGTTCAAAAGAAGCAGTAGTGTTTGATAATTTATCTTAGACAACAATATGCAAAATTCCCAATTGAGAGGCCAACGAGAAAAAAGTATTATCTTATGATTTCCACTGAATGCTGCAGACTCACAGACTCACAAAGGGTCCTTGGAGATGCTGGTCTGCCCCCTTGGTCCATTCTCTAATAAATTAAGCTCTGTGATAGCAGGCATTAGAGAGTTTTTCACTTTTTGTCACCTCATGGTCTTGCAAATGATAGACACTAAAGGCACCTAATAAGTGGCAGCCAATTATGTGAGGAAATTGAATCCCAGAGAGAAGTGACTTGTTCAAGGTCAAGGCACCAGACAGTGGAAGAAATGGGTTCAGAATGCAGTCTCATACCCTTTACAATTATACATCACTTTTTGAATAATGGGTAATATAAAACCTGAGTTTAAACTACTGTGCTTCTCTTTCCAGGGGGGGGAAAAAGAAAATAATTAGAATCCTAATCATGAATTCATTTCTCCCAGTTTAAAGATTCATGGATTATTTTACTTTCTTGGGCTGACCAAGCACATACTATGAAAACGAAGGCTTGTAACATTCAATAATAACTGCTAGATGAAAAGAAGATAATTTAATTATTCATTATTTTAAAAAGATTTAACCAATTAATCGAGGAGGGTTGAGTCAAGAGAAAAAAAAAAATCATTAACCTTTTTTGAAATGGGAGTGGGAAGAGAGAGATATTCAAGTTTCATATAACCAATGAAAATGATGCCAGTAGCTTTTCTTCAGATGCTTTTTAACTGTTCTTGAGCTTCCTCCAGGATCTCTCTCTCTCTCTTCTGAATTTCTCCTCCCCTCCAATAAAAATTACTCTCAATTGTAAAGTATTAATGATTTTTGGTGACAAGGCCAATGTGAGAAAAAAAAACTGATTAAAACCATTTGCTTCTAATTAAAGTCATGTGACACTGCATGATTTTTGAGGGAAATTTTAAAGTTTGTCTATTTAAACCATAACAAATACTTTAAATGGCCCACTTCAAATAATTGGGTAGATGTGGCCAACAATACCTTATAGTGAAACTAAAGTTAGGAATTAAAATACTAATAAGTTCAGTTTAAAAAAAAAAAAAAAAAGGCAAGCAGGCCAGCTTAGAGGAAAAAGGATACAAAATGGCTTTGAATTTTGTCCTGATTTACATTTCATTTTTCAGACACCACCTCTCCAGATGATTTCTGAGAGTTTATTATACTAACATAAGCAGTAAAATGCTTAAAAGTGAATGCCACTTTAGTTAGTAACCTTTTGAATTTATATTCAATGATCCCAATTATAATCTGCACAATCATTCACTTATATGCTAAACTTCACCACTATTAACCATGAAAATCCTCACAATCTATAATTCTGTGTAATTTTAGGATAATTTACATGCTATTAAGAGTCTACGCTTATTCCTAATTTAGGGTAACTTAGTCCCCTTTGCTGTGGAAATCCAATCTATGTTTTTAGCTTGTTTTTGAATGGCCCCAATAAAATTTTACAAAAAGACTAAAGCAATTTTAATGTCTTGAACACCATTTCTTGCTAACACAACACCTCACTACATTAAGAAAACATCACTCTTACAGGAACAAAGCTGTCTATGCTGCTTAAAATTCTGTTTTAAAAATAAATAAGCTGCATTCTAAGGCACCTAGTTTTTTAGAAAACTGAAGTACAGATTCTACAGTGTCCATTTATCAGAATCTGAACAGAAGCTGCTTCGCTAGGGTTTCCTGGGACCAATGAGACAGATTTATATCACATATCTGAGGATAACGAACATCTCTCTTCCCTACCACATTTTAGTTACCTCTGGCAACATTTAAAAGTGGTATAACCTGGAGGAAAGAAAGTGAGAATCTTCGAGGAAGTAGAAAGAACAAAGTTAAAACAGATCCCACATGCTTATTATTATTACCCCCATCACTTTGGTGTCACTTACAGAGGAAAAAGATTTTACATATATGGGATCAGAAACTACACTAAAATGTTTCAACTTTTTTCTCCTCAATTAATACAGAAAATTACAATTATATACAATCAATACCTGCTTATCTAAAGTAGTTGGGAAGTAGAGTATTTTGGCTGAAAGAATTAGTATTGCTCCCGTTAAGGGATTTTAATAATTTTTTAAATCAACATACAGTAAAAATAAACTTTGAAACTACATGAAACATAATTCAACCTTTCATTTCTTTTTTTTTTAAGGATCAAAGGGCACTTTGGAATCTTACCATTATAATTGACATCAGTTATTACTGTACAATTGTGTGTGTGTGTGTGTGTGTGTGTGTGTGTGTGTGTGTGAGGGGGGGGTGAGTGTGTGTGTGTGTGTGTGTGTGTGTATGTATGTGTGTATGCGGGGGTAAGAGAGGAAATGAGTCTGCTTAAATGACTTTTTGATTTTTAAATTTTGGATAAGTTGTATTCTATTTTCTGACTTGGCACTCTCACCTTATCCATGTATCGGCACTAATTTGAAGGTAGCACTGTGGAACACTTAAAAACATATTTTATTGTAACAATCACTAATTTAGAGCATTTCTCAAACTTTCCCCACCTGTATCTATTACTAAGGAAATTTTCCACACCCCACTAAACCCATCAAAATGAAAATAAATTAAAAGCCTAGGAACACCATACTCTATGCTACTCACCACCCTGGACAGAGAAGAACTCTGCCATAAGCAGTTGCAGTTGCCTGAGGAAGACGCACCATTTGGGGAAAGATAGCATTTTGGCAGAAGTAGTTGGTACCAAGAGAGTAGTAGGCTCTAAGACTAAGAGTAGATGGGCCCTAATAGGCAGGAAGTCAGGCACAGCAGGCCGCAAGGAGCTGGTGTTCACAATCTCCTAGCAACTTCTTTTTGAAGGAATGATCCCCATTTTGAGAGACAATGATCAAGAGGAAATAAAAGATTTCTATCAATTACATGGCATTTACCATGGCAAAATTACAAAAGTAGGCTGACTTTGCAAATTAGTCACTATTTGGCCCTCTGTGAGAAATTATTTCTAGTAGGAAAAAACAATATAAATAAAACATGTCACTGTAAAACAGCCACAAAGTCTTTGCTTGTAATCACAGGTGCAGACTTTACAGATATTCTTAAAAAAAAAAAAAAAATTAAACTTAGAGTAAAAGGGAAGGGGGAAGAAGCTAATAATTACAAATAGGCATCTAAACAAACACATATTATTTCACTAGTTAAAAAAAAAAAAAGCCTGCCCATTTTAATACTTTTTTTTTTTTTAAGTTTTTTTGGGAAAAAATCAGAACCCTAGACCGTACCTTTGCTTTAAAAATATTGACATAGGACAGTGTGGAACTAGCTCATTTAACATTTGTTTAACATAGTCATAAATTCTGTTCTTAGAAACTGAACTTTTTTGGTATCTTAATAGTCACAAATGAAATATCATCTTGACCATTTAAAACTTAAAGAGTATCCCTCGCTAAAAAAAAAAAAAAAATACATTAAAAAATGCTAACAAGTAGTTTTATGCTTTCTTACCCTCTGTGCTGTGCTGTGTGTAATCATATAAGAGAAGCAGGTCATTTTATCATGCTTTTATTTGTAACAACCCTTTACAACAAAGAGTGCTACAAAAACCTTAGTCATTCAGAATTTTCCAACTGTTTTGGACGGAGAACTTATTTTTAAGTCAAGGGCACAAACAAATCAAATCACTGTCCATTCAGGATTTCTGAACTTCCAAGTTCACTCCTAGATAGGCACCATGTTTAGCCAATAAATTTAGAGTGATGCTTTGTTATCAAAATCTTTCTTGGTACTAATAAAGAAATCCCAAAGACAATGTTATGGTGTACTAAGAAAACTTTGAGCAAATTATTTTAAAAGTATCCAGAAAGGACTTTGTAAGTAAGATAAATTAGACAAAGCAAATAATCTGTCCTCATGTTATAACAACATTTCCTCACATTTGGCATATTTACATGAAAAAAAAAAAATATATATATATATATTTATATATATATTTATATACTGGTTTAGCTCACTGAGAGGATAAAACACAAAGGTTCTTTTTCTTCCAGGAAAAAAAAGGAAAATCTGAATTTTTGAGAGTAAATGTGAAAATCAGTTATCCAATCAGCTGCACTCTGTCAGTCCTCTGCCTTTGGCTGCTCTGCTCTCCCCTTCCTGAGCCATCTTCAGCTCTTTAGCTAATAACTGATCCTCACAACAACGTTAGGGTTCTTTGTCTCAACTACCGCAGGGCACTCTCCCAATGTTTTAGGCTCCAGCCTCCTGTCACAACCAATTAGGGAAAAAAGAAGAAGAAGCTATATTTAGCCACTGAAAATCTTAATACAATGTTGATGAATGTGATTACTTAGACAAATATCTCTATAATGCTTAGTCAATGTAACACAAAGCAATGAACTCTAAACTAGACTACATCCATTTGTGACTCCATCTGAATTTTTACACAGAAATGACTTGTCTTTATTAACAGAATAGATCATTTAAAATAATGGCTGATATACTTTTTTTTTTTTTTTTTGGGGGGGGGGGGAGGGGGTTCTCCTGAAGCTCAACCAGAAAGGATAAGTAGGCCAGAATTACATTGAATGTGGGGGTAAAGGTTAAATTCTTGAGAATGAGTGGAAAGTTAAAGCATTTCACAAGGCAGAGATGGGGAGAAAACAAAACAAGTAAGGTACATCTCTGATTCCACCATCCTAATTTTTAGGAAAAGTAATTATTTGCTACTAGGGATCAAACTAAGGATAATTGATACCTTCTCAGAACAAGCCATTAAATACTGTTTGTTAATGTGGGGAAGTTTAAGAGATGATCCTAAAGATTGATAGTTCATCTTCAGGTCACCTTCAGTCAGGAAATAACTTAGTAGAAGCCTATAAAAGGCTTGTTTCATTCAAAACTCAGACACACTGAGGGAGGGAAAGGGAAGAGTAAGATTAGTAGACCTTAAGGGTCAAAGGTATCAGAGAAATCTGTTCAGAGCTAATTGGGGTGGTAGTGACTGAGAGTTATAAAAAGCAAGCATGGAAAACATAAATAAACAAACTTGACTACACTTATATATTAAAATTACAAACTATGATGGAAATTCACTTTTAGCTAAAGTACTTTATAATTAAATGGGTTTAATAAAGAATAATTCTACTGCAATATAACTTCAGCATGCCTATCACACCAAATATTTCCTACTATAATGTGAACAAATGCAAATATTGTTTGTTTGGTTTTTTTTAAGCATAATAGATTTTTAAGGTCAATTATACAGAACCAATAACAAATTACTAAATGTATTCTGAAAATGCTTTAAACAGAAACATTTTATACGTTAAATGAATACATTAACATAAAACCTAATGAAAGCCACTTGCTTTTGCTAGTAAATATTTTATAGAAATCCAAATGGTAAATCTAAATATAACATTGCAGAAACCATAAATAATAAGAGAAGAAAATCTCTGAGCACAAAAGTTTACTTTAAAAAAGAGAACTGATATAGCCAAGGTAAATTATGTTATTTTATATTTCTTTAAACCTGGACCAAGCTCTGCAGGCTTTCAATTCATAAAAATCTTCTCAGTTAAGAATAAAAAGGGAGGGAGAGGGAAGAATTAAATTACACAATATCTTTTAAAAAACAAAATACCCCAAAACATATATATGTATAAATTTATATCTTTTACATATAAACTTTTTCAACTTTTGGAAATATTTCTAACTTAGGAATTATCTAAATAGTCTGTTGCACAGTCAACTTTTGATTATGTAAGAATAATCCCGTTACAGATTATTCAGAACCTTCTTTACCCTTTTGGATGTTTGCTTTCAGATGGCTTCACTGTTTATCAGCACATGGGCAGAAGACATAAAAAAGTGCCGAAATTCAAGTCAGAAATTTGTATCACTTGTTCAAAACTTTGATATAAGCTTTTTTTGGTGGGAGAGAAGACTAAAAATATTGCCTGTGGCTGAGGTTTGGGGATTTTTGTCAATTTCACTTATTTATGCTCTCACCTATTCCCCATTAATTCAAATAATCAAGAGTTGGCTGTACTTTGCTCCACAGCAGTAAAAATAGCCTAAAAACTTACTTCACTAGGTTCTGTCTTTTGGATTCCAAATACAGGTGCTAGGAAAATACACATAAAATTGATTAATTCCAAGGTTACTTAATTTGGAATTTAGAGTTTAACTTTCTATTTTCTTCCAGAAGATTTTCTTTCTATATTAATTTCACAGTAGTTACTCATTATTAGAACACATATTGACTTTCAATATTAATCTTATGTTTAAAGTAAGGCACATAGTTACAAAAACTTTACTAGTTATATATTTTTCTCCAAATAATGTTAAAAACCTCACATAAAAATCAGGTAAAAGTTTTAAGGTTACTGGAATCAATTTTACCTGCCACATAAAACTTACCTATTTTTAAACACCAGTTTTCATAAAATGCACATTTCTCATTAAAGCAATCCTATTTCTAAGGCCTACCCAATATTCTAATTAAACTTTTAAAAAAGTAGAGTTTCATTTAATTCAGCTTCTTTTACAGAATTCAAATGACATGTGTTCAAGCCATAACTGGCACAGTTAGAAAGTGGCAATCTATGCTAGACTTCCAAGAACCCTTGGAAAGCATTGCCCTGAGCTGACTGCCAGACCTAATCTGAAGGAAAGATTAGTTTTGGTTTGATTTGAAAAACTATTTAATGCTCTGGTTATGTTTCAATTCAACTATTTGGGGGGGAGGGGGGGGAGAAGAAAGCGAAGATAACAGCTTTGCTTATTGTATCACTGGGGTTTTGGTGAGAGGGTAAGAGAAACAAATCTTTGATTTGGTTAATGCCTCTATTCAGATCAAATAGTTAATGGTGCCATAAGTTGGGATAACTTTTTCTGAGTTTGGTTTTAGTACCATTCATTCTCTGATTCCTCAAGGTGAAGAATAAACAGAAAAAGAGCCAAGATGAAACTTCTCTTACTCTGCTGTTAGTCCCTACTTTCTCCAACATGGAGTCATTTATCTCTTACTAGACTTAAGAAAATCATGTACCATCAAAATAGATTTTTGGGTTTGTTTTTTTTTTTAAACTATGTAGCTAAAACCCAGGAGGGAAAAAAGAGTTAAAGGTACACCCTTCATAAGGTTGTCTTTTAACAATAGGGAATCTGTAGCTGTCAAAGAATAAAAGTGAATGGTCATCTGATAAGTATGATTTAGTGAACCTTAAACTTATCGATTCTTTTTCATACAAGTCTTCAAAACCAGACATGTTCTCCCCATAAAAAGGAAGAAAGAAAACTATGATGGTAGCAACCATCAAATTTAATGCTTTATAATTACAAAAGCATATACATTATTTCATTTGATAAACAATTGTAGTGATTTAATTAACCAGTTTATAATCCAGGGGGAAAGTATGCTTGCCTCTCCATTTCCTATTTATTGTTTTGTATGAGTAAAAACTCTCTCTTTTGGAGGGATTAAAAATATAAAACCTTCAAATTGTATAATTCATGACCTATCTTGGGCATGGTCAATAGAATTTTTTTGTTTTATATTATCTTTGAAAAAAAGCTCATAAGCTCTTCAAAAATATTGGGGCAAAAAACCCCAAGAAAAGTATGGATATGGAAAGTTCCTAGTTCTTTTAACACTTTTCTGAAGTGTTTTATATATATATAGTTATATAGTTATATAGTTATATATAGTTATATAGTTCTTCTGAACTATATAAAATAAGACTGGAAAATACTATTTATATAACTTAAATTTTTGGTTGGTTGATGAGAGGTAAGTGGAAAAATTAAATATTTATTTTGGAAAAGAGAGATACTAACATTTAAATGACTGACTTTTTTTTTTTAAAAGTCAATGTGGAGTGATGAGTTCAATTACACAGAAGTTATAATCTACTGTTATAAAGTCAAAGTCAAACTATAAAGTTTAGCTAATATTTAATTTAGTATTTTCCCTGAGAAAATCTTTAAATACTCATCTAGTACATGGTATTAATTGTTGTACTTATTTAAGATACAATGGAACAGAATTTCAACTGCATGCTTATCAACAGATTTCCACAAGAGACAATGTGATAGAGGAAAAAGAATCTTGGAGGGAAAAGACCGGGTCTTGTTCTAACTCTACCATTAACTACTATAAATGCAACCTTGAGTAAATAAAAACTATTCTATTCTTTAATTTCCTCATCTGTCAAGTGATAATTAATTATCTATATTTTATTACTTGAAAAAGTAAACTAAGAAAACAAAGGAATCAGATAATAATCCCCCCAAAACAACTCCCAAGATTCAGTAGAACTTGGTACAGAAATCAGAGTCAATGAAAACTCGCCACTCTGGAACCCCCGTGAATAAAAGAACATAATATCATTCAAACTATCCTTCTGAATATAAACATATTTTCCCATAAATACAAGGAATATAAACTAACCCAGGTTCCTAAAGTAGATTTTTGTTCATTTCTCAGGTTTGGGGATTTTTGTCAATTTCGATTTTGTCAATTTCACTTATTTAGGCTCTAAACAAACAAAGAGATTGAATCAAATTCAATCCAATATGCTACTGTAAGATTTTTTTTTTTTTTTGGGGGGGGGGGAGGCGTCACACTCTTATTTGGATGACACATGTAAAAATATTAGTTTGCATTTTAAGATCTTTTAAGGCTTCTCCGGATTGATTACATAAATGTAACTTCAGTTTTACAGAAGGTAGTGGTTTTTGTCACTTGATATGTCACAGATTTCAGGATCTTAATCTATCTTCAGGATTTCCAAATGTATTAAAACTCTGATCTGCTTCAAGGTCTGGTAACATGAGAGGGAATCTGGAGGGCCATATGCTATTACAGCACAAGGCTTAAAGAAACAAACAGAATTAATTGAATTCTGCCTATGATTAGGGAATATAGCTTGTTCAACTTGGGAATCACTCTCCAACACATGAAAAATTTATTTTTTTTTAAAGCACAGATCCTGAAAAAGGGACCTAGAGCTTCAAAGAAAAATCAGATATAAAGAAGATAGAACTACATGAGAATGGTAAGTGCTCTAGAGGATATTTAGACTAACCCAATGATATTTTACCAAATGAACCTGTCATCAGGAAGCTCAACTTTTATATGTACTGAAATCTCAAAGGTGAATGAAACTCACCAATGATTTACCAGTAGAAGCAATTTTCTGATCCCTTCCCCCCCATTGCTTTTTTATGATTTTCCTTTTTTTTTTCCTGGTTAAACATGTACATTAATTTTTTAAAAAATACACATTTCTTTATGAATCATGTTGGGAGAGAAAAATCAGATTAAAAGGGAAAAACCACGAGATCTCTGATGCTTTAAAATATCTATAGGACTGATAGACTACTGCTTCAAGGGCACAATTTATATGAGAACCATGCTGATCAGCATTCAGGCTGAGAACCAAGTCATTCACTTCTTACTCAACTGGGCAGAACATAAACTGTTAAGCAAAAAAACACTAAAATGAGGAAATGGGGACGATAATTACATGGACAGTCCTCTTCACTAAACAGGAGAGGCAAATGAAGGAGAACAAAGAAAGATATGAGGAAAAGGAAGGATTTTTTTATGTTTAACAAAAGTTTAAAAAAAAAAAAAAGTGCCAACAGCTATCATGAACATTAATGGGCTGTTGTAAAGCAGACCAGTAGCTCTAACAAAAATGAAAACTAGACAGCATATATGCATGCTGAAAGTCTACCAAAAAAAGAAAAAGGATTGTGAAAGCACAGTGATGCCTCTACTAACAAAATCCCTCGAACTAAGTTCTTTCATACAAAGTCAGCTGTTGAAAAAACAAAACAAGTCAAGCACAACAGCTGATTGCCATTTGCAGCAATATAACAAAAATATCAAAGCAAAGGGCAGAGCTTCTGCCTAGCTGACAGTTAACCAGGCTGGTCCTGGGAAAAGCAGTTTGCTTTGTTTTTTTAAGTATTGGCTTTCTTGATCAGAGTAGAGGTATATCATTACTCACAGGCTTGATTCTATAACCAATCAACGGAGGTTTTACCAGCTCCATTCCTGACCTTAACTGGGTTGCACGTCTTAAGTACTCTTGGTTTCAGATGTTACTCTATCATCGCTAGGCTCATCCAGCTTAGCTAATTGTACCTCACAAATTCTGAACTCAAGTAATAAACTAGCCCCAACTTACTTAAAGCAGTGTGCTACATACAATGCACAGCCCAGAAGTGTTATGAGTATAAGAGTATCTCCTATACCTAGTATCTAACCTCTTACAAATTCTCAATGCCCCATGCCCTTATGCTCGCTTCACCTTCTATTCCCTTTTGAAATAATACTCTACCCTTCAAGGAGTTTACTAATACCTGGACAATTATTTGATGATTGACTAGATGATTGTACAGCAGATACTTGAGGGAAGGGATTGTCTTGCTTTTGTCCTTGTAGTTCCAGAATCTAGCACAGGTTCAGGCACATAATAAATGCTTGATGAATTAAATTTATCAAGCATCTGAATTCTAAACATTGTGAAAATGCTTTAATCTCATTTACTTTCTATTTCGATCACTTCAATTTTAGATGTAAGCAAGCAATAAGAAGGTGGTTTAGGCAGAAATCCATGTTCTCCTCTCCTCCCTTCACCTCATTAGGCCATTTAGCCAGCCCTAGAGAAAAAGTTAAATCTTTTAAAATGTAATCTGAGGGTGGTATATCAAAAATGCATTCTATATCCACTCCTCACTTCCCAGACTCTTCCAGGACTCTGAAAATATATTTATACATCTATTGATAGCATGCTTGCCTCCAGGTACCCTTCACTCTTTTGCCCTGTTTTCAATTACCTTCCTGCCGACGCTGTCCTCGATGCTGCTCCCCTGAATTCTCTATCCTCTGCCTTGATGACTATACATATTTTCAATTTCATAGCACATTTGACATTTTTACTTAATATTTTATCATCTTAACTACTTTAAAGTAGTAAGACATATATCTAATGACATATTATGAAATTTCTTTATATTACAGATATATATATCTATATTATAAATATCTTTATATTAGTGGTGGCATTACTGTCTAAATTCAACCACAACTGGCAATACGGTATTGTAGAGAAAGCCTTAATAAGATCTGAGTTTAATTTATACCTCAGATAGTAACTATGTGATCTTCAGCAAATCATGACACTTCTGTGAGTCTGTTTCTTAATCTGTTGCTGTCATTCAGTCATTTCAATAGTATCCAACTTTATATGACTCCATTTTGGATTTTCTTGGCAAAGAACCATCTCCAAATCATTTGACAGATGAGGAAACTGAGACAGAGTTAAAGACTTGCCCAGGGTCACACTGCTAGTAAGTGTCTGAGGCTAGATCTGACATCAGATCTTCCTGACTCCAGGCCCAGTACTAATTTGTAAATGGGGAACAAAATACTTCAAAAAGCATTGAGGGTCAAATTAAAAAAAAAAAATACTAGGTATTAATGCTTATTATATACCAAGCATTGTTCTAAAGTATTGAAGACACAAAGAAAGGGAAAGACAAATTCTGTCCTAAGGGAGTTCACATTCTAATGAAGATGACTGTGTAAATAGGTAGGCATAGAAAGAGACTATGGACAGAGTAGACAGAAGGTCTTCTCAGGGAGGAAGGCACTAAGTGAGGGTGGCAATGGAGTCAGAAAAGTCATGAAGAGAGGAAGATTTGAGCTGAATCTTGAAGGGTGTGAGAGAAACTATGAGGTGGAGGTAAGAAGGGAGATCATTCCAGATATGAAAGTAAGTTATTGAAAAGGCAAGGTGACCAGAAACGCACTGTGATCTAAGAGGAGTTACAAGTTGGTGAGTGTAACTGGATTATAAAAGGGTGACAGGAACAGCAAATGTGTAAAATGTATGACGTCTGGAAAGGTAGGAAGGAACTAGGTTATGAAGAGCTTTAAATGTCAAATGGAGAACTATTCTATTCTGATGGTTCAAAAATAGGGAACCACTAAAATTCATTAAACAGCTTGGGAGAAGATGCCATAGTCTGTGCTTTAGGAAAAGTCATTCCAGATGAAGTGGAGGAAGGTCTATTGCTGTGGGATGAGATTTGAGGAAGAGAGATCAGATCCATTAGCCTGGGTGAGTGTGAGTGATGACTGTGTGAGCAGAGAAAGGGCTCTCAGATGACAAAACAACAACAGATTAGACTATAGAGTGAATGAGAGTTAGGAGTCAAAGATAACCTAGTATTGTAAAAGTCTAGGTAGTGCTCTAAGTAATAACAAAGAAAGTAGAAAAGGCAATTTGTAAAGCCTTAAAGTGTTATATAAATATGAGGTATTGTTAATATTAAAATTAAACTGTTATTTCCAATACTGTTCAGAGATGTAAAACATTTTAAACGTTTTATTCTCAACTATATTGGTTGTTTCTATCTACTGTAATGGAATAGTTCTTAGTTTTCCCATGCAAAACAATATAATCTACAAATTATTTAATTATTCAAGTTACTCTATTATTAAGATTTTCTATTACAGTAGTATTATCTAATTATGATTAATTATTAACATGCAATTGCCCTAAGTGAACACTAGGCAGTGCCATAAGCTTAAGGAAACAAAATATTTAATAGGCACACATTTTCCTTCTTAAACAACTTAAGTCAGGAGACGCTTACTGAAAAATCTGATGTTCTATGGCCTAAGATAATCTATATTTAAATTATAATGAGTTCATGTTACATGAAAAACTCAGTGCAGTACCATGATGAACCAAATTCTTTATCTGTTATAATAATAATGCTAAAAATTTAAATAAGCTTTTTTTGAGGGGGAGGGAAGAAGGAGAGAAGTCAACATCCTAGTGCAATAGAGTTGTGTTTTTTTTTTTAAATCTATAAAATCCTACTTAAGTTATTTTGCTGGGTTGACTGACAAAAAGATCACTCTGCTTTATTCTTAATAACTGACTTCAGAATAAGAGAAAAATAAATTCATCATTTTTTTTTGTTTGTATTTAGAACCAATTAGGTAAACTGGAAAACTGTTTTTGAAAATAATGTAGCAAATTTAGGTTGGTAACTACACATCAACACTTTTCTTCTTTCAGGAAGAAAGAGAAAGGAGGAGGAGGAGGGAGAGGAGAAAGAAGAGGAGAAGAGGGAGAAAGGACAAGAAAAGGAAAAAGGGCAAAGGGAAAGGAGAAGAGGAAGGGAAAAAAGAAAGGAAAGGAAAGAAGGGGGAAGAGGAGGAAGAGGAGGAGGAAGGGGAGAGGAGGAAGGAGGAGGAAGAAGGGGGAAGCAAGGTGGAAAGGAGAAAGGCAGGGGAGTGGGAGAAGGGGGAAGGGAAGGTGGAGATATTAAATGACTAAACACTAGCAATCTTGTTATGTATTCTCAATAGCCTGGTTACATATTTTTAGAATATAGTGTTTTCTTATGCTTTTCAATTGAGAGAATCGGTAGATTATGATGGAGAGGGAAAGGGAGTTAAAAGGGGAGTGGTGATCTCAAAAGGTAATTAGGTTACAAATATACATTGTTCTATTTACACAAAGATTTGTTCTTAGCACAAGCCAAGAGAGACACTAGAGAGATATCATTTTTACTTTAAGAGTTTTTAGTATTCTAAACTTCCCAGACTGTCACCCTGCGGGTTATCTATTTCTCATAGTCTAGAAGAGAGGAGAAGTACCTCCTTGGAATTTCAGTTACTCATTACAATCTGTGTATTATAAATACTTCCTTCAATTATATTGAATCCTTGCCTTTGGTCAGGTTAGAAGGTAATCCATCCTTGCTTCTGTCTCTGAAAGGCTCCATACTTTCTTCCAAAACTCAATTCAAGGCCCACCTCATTTTGACAGTAGCTAATGTCACCTTCCCCAAATGATTTTTTATTTTGTAAATATTTATATGTATATTGTACCCAAGTACTTGAAACAGTGTCAGGAATAATAAATACAAGCTTGTTGGCTAATTGATGGAAATTAGACCAGTTGATGTCAAGGTTCAAGGACACAACATATAAAAGGATGAGTCACCTCAAACAGGGAACATTGGTACTTTATCACAATTCAAAACTTTTAAACTGTATTCCAGACCTGGCTCTGTTGTAATCGCGCGTGTGCGTGTGCGTGTGTGTGTGTGTGTGTGTGCGCACGCGCGCACAAGCACACACACATACATGCATTGATGCATGTGTATTGCATGGACGTGTGTGTAAACTTGCATGTTTGTGTGTGTATGACAATATAAAAACAAGTTCTCAGTGCTCAATTTTGTTGTTGAAAACTGCTATTAGCTGACTTTGCTAGACACAAAATTATTCTTAAGCACACTCTTTGGATCACGATATTTAAGTATTGTTTTTAAGGCTAACTAGTAACAATCTCTACTAAATGAAGTTTCCAAAGGCATTTTAGATAACCCAGTCATGTAAGAACAAGTCATTATATATGATAGAAAAATGTAACATATGAAAGTAAGAGAATATTAAGTCACACTTAATATTCCACAGGCACAATTTGGAGAAGGGCTGTAGCTTTGAGAAATGTCAATAGGTAGATTTTTTTAAATTGTTATAAATTAATTGCATTTTTTACTCTGAGTAAGTTTTAAAATTCATCTAAATTACCTTCCTCAGATACTTGACTTCTTAATACAACATTCATATTCCACCTCCTAAATTTTATATTTATATATCTATGTTTGTTAATATTTTATAAATATTTACACAGATATATGAATTTATTATATTTATATATAAATATGTTTATATTATAGATGCCGCTTATTAAACTGATTCCACTCTCACAGATAAACATGAAAGTGGAATGGGGTATGTATTGGTAGACATGAAGTAAAGGGCAGATCCAAATCTAGAAAGGGTTTCTTTCAAGGAAAAATTCAATGGTATATATATTTGTACTCTCATTGACATAATGGTTGCTGTAGCTGTGCCGTGCAAGAGAATTTTGATGGCTAACTTTAAGTTTTCACTATAACAGTGCTGGAGAAGTTTTTATAGCTAGCTTACAACAATATAGAACAACAACAACAAAAAAGAGGTCTAAACTTGGGAAAATTGTCATAGAAGATCAAAGTGGATTCCTATAAACTTACAAATATAAAAGGAATTTTCTTATGAATGCACAGGTTAGACAGTGAAATATTACTTAAGAAAAAATGTTAACAGTAAAAAAAAAAGTTTTTTTTATTCTTCCACTACTACTAAATATATAATAACAAACATACTGAAGACCTTAATATAAAATTTTAGAATGGTCTTCTGTATAAAACAACTGATTTGAATTGATTTTTTTAAAAAAATCTTATGTCTAAAATGTGTGCCTGAATTTGTAAGTAATAAATGTTTCAACTGATTATCTAGTGTCTCAAAGTAAACTAAACATCTATCTTTCCTTTCTCAAAGATTATTTTAAACTAAAGTAACCAACCCTTAAAGAACATAGCATTTGATATCACAGAATTAATTTGGCTTAGGGGTATGTAAGACTTTTGGCATATAGATGATAAATTAAGGGTGACCTACCTGAATGGGTCCTACTGACATCAGCAGGTTTTTCAGTTGGACATCAGTAGTTGATGAAGAAAGCCCTTCAACTGACACAATACAAGGCTGAGGTTTGCACTCCACCACGCGCAGGTTCTGTTTATTTGGCATCAAGCGTCCCCGGCCCATCTGGCCTGCAACTCCTCTGCCTCTCCCATGCATAATGACCTGCCAACAACAAAGAGTAAGAGTGTTGTGATTTACTAAATTTGAGCTTTGGTTATTTTCAAAGATATCAAGATATGAAAAGTAAGCAATCAGCTCAGAAAAAACTGAAATACACAACAGCTGACAAAGGCAAGTGAGTTAATTTTCTCTTTGGCAGATTCCTGTCCACTGTCATTCAGCTTTCCAGACTATTTTACTATCTAATCATTAGTGTGCAGCACTTTGGAAGTGGAAGGAGTGTAAGATATCAGCTCTAGTTAGACTTACTTGTTTTGCAGGGGAAAAAAAAAAATCAAGGTCCGGAGTCAGAGTTAAAATTCCTGGATCACCCAAAGTTCTCTCTACTCTAACATACTGTTGCCTGAGACACATCAATACTGAAGACTCGATTTAAATTTGAGAGGTAGCCTAGTTGATATAAAATGCAGTTGTTTTAAGAGCAGAAGTCTTACTTAAAATTCCTAAGGAACTCATGAAACCCCTGTAAATTTCAGTGCTCTCATCTGAAAATTGGGAAAATGATAATGGCACTTTTATTGTCACACAGGGCTATTACCAAGCAAACATAATCTATCTCTTAAGCATTATATAAATGTGAGCTAATACAAGCTAATGAAAAGAGCTAAATATAATCTGTTCACAGGGGTTATCAGGTCATTTGCTTGATGGTTAAAGCCTATAAACGTGACTATGAACCATAAAAGTCCCCCAAATGAAGTCAATATCTGTTCAACTCTTTTTTAAAAATATTTTACCTGCCATGTTGGAAACTGGATTGGGAAGGAGTCCACAAAAACTGATAGTAGAGCAAATAGCATTTTTAAGCTTTTGGACCATAGTTCACTAAACAGAGCTCTCCTAAAATGCCTATGGTTAGGCTTTTTTAAGTATAACTTTTTAGATATAATTCAGTTGCCCTACTCTAGTAGGCAGTACTACTGGAGTAAAGAGGACTAAAATTTATTTAATAGCTACCTACTAAGAAAATCAGAGAAGAGAGAAAAAGAAATATAGTGGGGAAAATTTTAAATTGAACTCTTGAGACCTATGTGAGTTTCAATGAGAAGTAATAATTATATAAAAACACAATATTCCTTAAAATTTTAATGAAGTTATTTCATTTGAATTATGTGTAAGGGAAAATAAGGAGGTTTCAAAAGAAGTCAGAACTGTAGTTAAATAAAGGTGGTAAACAAGATTTAATGAAAATCAAATAATAATATTTTCATATGTAGGAAATTGGTTTCATTCAACAGTTATTAGCTACACGAAATCAACTATAAGATTTCTTGTGAAAAACATGTGAAATTTAAAATCCTCATTGTAATATTACTAACAAAACTGTAATTTTCAAAAATTTGGAAAAAATTAGTACAAGTGTTCAAGAAATAGCTGATTGCTAAAACAAAGCTCCAAGGTCAATTTAAGGTATATGATATTTATCACTAACATCAGGGATCCTCAACCAATGGATTAGGATCTATCATCAGAGAATGTGAGAGTTAAATGGGATGTCATTAAGTCTAAATCATTTAGAAGAAAGAAGAAGAAAGAGGGAGAGGGAGAGGGAGGGGGAGGGGGAGAGAGAGGGGGAGGGGGAGGAGGAGGAGGAGGAGGAGGAGGAGGAGAAGAAGAAGAAACCTCTACTATTACCTCGTCAACTGTTAACAGCAGACTTCAAGTGCTCAACTGATAGATGATAAAACCTGGTACAGATGTCATATGCTTTTATTTGTCCCTTCTCACTTGCTCTGCTAAAATGTTTTTCCTTGTGGTTGAACCATCTCTTTTTCTGAATATGATCAGGTATTTTCCTATTTCCAATAATCTCAATGTTTAAGGAAATACAATTAACTTTTCAGAGAAAGACTGGCGTCTACAGCAAACACCACATAATGTGAAAAATGAGTACTTTGTTATTTAGAAAAGGCATCAAGTTGCCAACTATGTAACTTCTTCACTTGGGAGACAATACATTTAGATAAATAATTTTTGTTTAATCAATTATTAGGAGAAAAGCAAGAAAAATACCAGTATAAGCACAGGGGAAGAATGATCGCATTATTAGGGATTATCACTCTCCTTGAATTCATTTAAAAATTATATAACTATATCAAGGGTACCATAAAGGTATATACATGAAGCTAGAATATTACCTTAATTCTAAGGAAATCCCAATGGCTCTGCACAAAGGATCAATGTTTTCAGGATTTATCTAAAGAAAGAAAATCTCAACCTAAATTTGGTAAATTATTAATAGGAACTTTAGAATTACAGAACCACAGAATTTTGAGAGTTTTGAAGGGGCTTTAAAACTGTGATGATTTACAATTATTTCCAAAGCTGAAGTCCAGAAAGGGAATGCCTCACACCATGATACAAGGGTCAGGTTTAGCAAAACCAGAACTAATAAATTATTGGTGGATTTGTGAAACGATTCAACCACTCTGGAAATCAATTTGGAACTGCATCACAACAAAATCATAAAAGAGGGAAAAAAATTAACATGTACAAAAATATGAGAGAGGGGGGGGGGGGGGAGACTGAATGTGGATCAAAGCATAAAACATAGTATTTTCAAACCTTTTGGGCTTTTTTTTCCTTTCTCATTTTTTCCCCCTTTTGGTCTGATTTTTCTTGCACAACATGATAAATATGTTAGTGTTTAAAGGGCCTGTACACATTTAACCTGTATTAGATTGCTTGTTGTCTTGGGGATAGGAAGGCGAGGGAAGGAAAAAGGTTTGGAACACAAAGTCTTACAAAAATGAATGTTGAAAACTTATCTTTACAAGCATTTTGGAAAAATAAAACACTATTGAGAACAAAAAAAAGAAGAAAAAGCCAGAACTAAAGTCAGAATCTGCTGATGCACCATACTTGTGCAGCATTCTGACCATTACTAAACAGTGACACATTTAACTTAAGCAAAAATTCAAATAGATGAATGGTTTTTACTCTGCCAAAGGAAGAAAACATATTTTAATACCAAAGATTGTTTAGAAACAATTCATAAGCCTTAATGGAAGAAATCATTAATTAATCATTAATTTATACAAAATTAATTTATACAAAAGTATAAATTTCAGCTAGAGAGACTCTCAGGTGAAGAAGAGGAGGCTAAGTATAAAAAGTTCCAAATGTGGGTGTTGAAGGCCAAAGTCAATGCCTCAAACTGAACACATTTTAAACTTAAAATCCATGTGGATACTAAGTTGGGTTGTCCCATTAGGAAAATGTTGAAGAAAACTTATCTATAGTCATTTTTAGGATCAAAGAATCATAGCTTTATATCTGGAAGAAATCTAAAAGACCATCAAGACCAGCCCTTGAGGAAATTGATAATGAGAGGCGTTATATAACTTTCCCAGAGTCAAAGATCAAACTTATGAAGAAGGATATGAACTTATTCTGATTTCACTGTATACCCCAGCTAGTGAGATGCATCATGGTGTAGATAGTGGATCTCGTAGAAGTATAAGAAACCTAGATTTAAAATATCCTTCTAACACTTAAGAGTTGTGTGATCATGGCAAAATCTGAAGCCTCAGGTTGCACAACTATAAAATAAGGATAACAAAACACCTGTAGTAACTATCAATCAATTAACAAGCATTTATTAAACATCCACAATATAGTAGAAACTGTGCTAGGATACAAATAAAGTAAGAGGTTCATGTTCACCTGGGGGGAAAGGGCAAATGTGCATGAATTGATGCTTTTAGCCTGTTGTTTATTAACAACTAGAGGAATGAAGAAGTGCTTTTATATGGATAGCAGTTCTTGAGCTAGGGCTTTGAAGAAGTAGAGGTAAGAAGGAAGGACCATCCCAGAATAAAAAGCATCCTTTCCAAAGACATGGAGGAAGGAAATAAAAGGCAGTGTGTGTTATGGGGAAGAAAATGGAGGCCTGGTGGAATGCAATGTCATGTATGTGAAAAATTACTATATAATCAATCAGTTTAGAATGGAGCCTGACAGTGAAGGGCTTCAAACTCCAAAGAGAAGTTTATTATTTTATCTTAAGTACAATGGATAATCAACAACTTCTTAAGGAAAAAAAAATTATAGTTAGAGGTATACATTAGAAATATCAAATTGGCAGCTATGTGAAGGGATGAGCTAGAGACGGGAAAGCCAGTATTGTGGTTAGACTTGGACAAATGGGGTCCTGGCCCAGACTAAATTTGTGGCTCAGCTCCCTGCCTGCTCTGGAGGACAACAGCAGCTTTTCAGAGTCCCAGTGATTCTGACCTGTGATTGTTCAGAGACCTAACTAATTTGAGACAAAGACATTATTACCAGAATTGACTATGTCCTTGACCTTAGCCCGGAATCTGACACTCCAAATTAGGTGGCTGAGAAAAGACTCTAGATATCCTGGCTACCCTGAGTCTTCTGGTTTAGATATTTGGGAATGGCCTCAGTAGCTGTCTCCTTCAATCTCACTAACTTTCATTATCTTTTCAGACCTGCTAAGAGGGAACAGCCACTACATGAACTTTTCATAGACCTATATACCTATAGACACCAACAAGGTTTCAAATATTTCAGCTGATGAGGCACACTTCAGCACAAACAACATCCAATCAGACCCTTCTGAGGAGGCTGGCCCCTTCGCACCCATTGAATAGCTTAAAGCTTCACCTATCTCACCCCACCTAGATACTCCAGGAATCTGTATTTCACTAATTGACTGGACATTAAACAAATATTTTATTTGGCATCATATTATTCTTACTCATTATTTTAAATCTTGGAAAAAATCAGTGTGACTCACATGGGCCCATGAATTTTACAATATATTTTTAACCAAGCTGTATTCAAATAATTCTCCAACACTATTCCTCTATCATCCACCCTTTCTACACACCCTAGGAGTAATTGTGAGGATAACCATCTACTTTATAAGATGGTGGGGATCAAGTGAGATCATGTATGCAAAATATTTTTCAAGCCTTAACACACTGTATCAAGATCAGGTAATAGATATTTCTAAATTCCTAAATGACTAGTTTTTTAAAAAAAAAAGTCTAGTGTTTATTAAATACATTCTTCACTTTGCTGAAAGGGCCAACTGATTCTAAAGAAAAAATGTTACCTTCTTTGCTGGGTGAATTCCTTGGATGTTTTTAACTCCTGGAGGAACAGTTGAGTGTATGTGAGCTGCAACTGGAGATTGCTGTTGTTGATGAAGTGTTGTTCCCTTTGTCAGTGTGACTTTGCGAACAGGATGCTGTCTTAGTTCTGGAGATTGAGGAAGTCGTTGGGGCTGACCCTCTGGGTGAAAAAAGCCAACATTCTCTCCCCCCTGCTGAAATTAACAAGGTATCATGCTGTTCAGTATCTATTCAATCAAATATTAGCTTCTGAGAAACCTACTAGGAAGTATAATTTTATTAATAAATAACTAAGAACTAAAACAATTATCAAACAAATCTGACACTTTAATGTGTGTGGGAGGAACAGAAAATCCTCTGCCTAATTTTAAATAATAATAAGTAATTCAACATTTGATATAAAAACATTTGTGATACCTTTATCTTTATATATGTATCTATTAAACTTTGGGGAAGTCTAGGACTTTAAAAAATCCCCTACTTTATACTGCTGAAGTTTAAAAGAAATATGTTCAACATCGGGACCATTTCACTTATGCTGCCTAAAGGTTCATTCATTGTTTGTTAAAACCTGGCAATTTACATAAACGACTATGCATCCTTACCTGGAGCTCAAGCCACATTACTATCCCATAAATATTTCAACTCATTCCACTGTCTTAAGAAAAATGGGATTGTAACTATCTAAACATAAATGGCACAGTGAATAGATTAAGGAAGACCTGAATTCAAATCAGGCTTCAAACACTTGCTGATTATATAACCTTAGGCAAATAAGTCATTTGATTTTTGTCTGTCTCAGCTTTCTCATCTGTAAAATGAAGCTAATAGTAGCACTTATTCCTAGGATTGTTATGAAGATAAAATGAAATTTTTTAAAGCACCTTTAAATCCTAAAAAACTAAATAAATGCTAGCTATTATTACACCTAGTAAACAGAAACACATGCTCAAATCTTAGAAATTGATTATGTTCTTTTTTATCAGGTAGCTATGATGAAAATGAGCAGCAGCTAGATGGCTCAGTGAAAAAAAGGCTGGGTTTTTAGGGTCAGAAAACCTAAATTTAAATCCTGTCTCAAACACTGATTAGCTAGGTATCCCAGGAAGTCACTTAACCTCTGCTTGCCTTAATCCACCAGAGAAGGAAATGGAAAATCATTTTAATATTTGCCAAGAAAATATTATGGAAAGCACTAGTGTCCACGGGGTCACCAAGAGTCAGATATGAATGAACAACAAAATAATGTAAATAAATGTTCTTGCAGTTTATTTTACTGAACAATTTTCCTAAGAGTAGAAGACTGATTTAGTAGTGGTGATGGCCAGCAATTATGTTGTAACATTATAACAACTGATTACCACCATCATCTCCATTCCTAAGTAGCTGCATTTCTGGGATGTACTTATTAATTAATAAACTTAACTGACTTCATTCTACATAATCTTTCCCTTATTCCTTGCTGAATTAGACAGACAATCGAGAAGTACAAATACCTTTCATGCACTGATACTATACAATAACTGCCTGATAAGCAACATGAAGAACACAAAATAACGTTTAGACCCTTGTCCATCAACAGGTGGCAAGAGTTCCAAATCTGCAGAGCAATGAAAACTACAAAACAGAACTAAGAAGAAAATCTGAGACAATGATAGGTACCAAGGTAAATACTGTGAAAGCCAGACTGAAGAGTTAGATATGTTATCTGCAGTAAGTGCTTAAATGCTTTGAATTACAGAATGAAAATATCTGAAGAGCAGGGATTGTCTTTTATGTGTTAAGTCCTTAGTGCCTAGATCCTAAGGTTTTGATCAATAAGTAAATAAAATTCCCCAAATGAGTACATTTAAAACCTTTCAGATGAAATACCATGTAATCACTTTGTCTCAGTTGTGACCAATAATGTAGGATTAAAAAAAAAACCCAAACAAACAAAAACACCAATAACCAAGCAAAGGATAATTGAAAACAGAGAATCTTCAAGAAGGCTAATGAACTTCAGAAAACAAGCCTTCAAAAAGGGTGTAAAAATTATAGCTTACAATGAAATTCAAATCAATTTATCCTTGCTAGCACCCTATGAACACTTCAAAGTTTAAACATACAAGATTCTATGTACCAAGGTATAATCTAACGACTGTTATCTGGAACCCCCATCCCTAATGTCTTGGATAATATAAACTCAGAAGTGAAAACTCTTGATAACTGATAAGCCCAAGTTTAATTTTCATCTATTTTGTGACCTCACCAATCATTTAAGGTTATTCTACAGAGAGTGGCAATTAAGTAGACAGGCTATATTAACAAAAAGAGAATATGAAGATTAAATTTTAAAAGTGGGTAACTTAAAGTGGTACTAAACATTTCCCATCAGTAATTCTTAAAACTAAATATAGAAGTGATACAATTTGTGTATTATCCATGGCTGGGTTTTCAACTATAGGTCAGTTTCCCATATCATATATGCAGAGTTAGTCCAAGGTTATGAACCTATACCATTATTATTCTGGTAACATTTGATGTATTTAATTGAAAGGAAGGGTACAAAAGAAGCTTAGATAGGATTATCATCTCTCCTTCCAAAATGCAGACCTCTCAATTTTAGAGACAAAAGCAGCAGGAACTACCACCTGTAGGTGATATGGAGGGGAAGGGGTGGGATGAGAACTTAGACCACATTCATACAGAAGCAGTCAACAGTGCTTTCTTTTATCGAAAAGTCGATCAGGTAAAATCATTATTCTCTCTTTCTTTGACAGTGGCATAAGAAAACACTTTGGGGGAAGGTAACATCAATACTAAAGTAATTTTATATTGTTTTTTGTTGCTCAGTTGTATCCAACTCTTCCTGACCCCATTTGGAGTTTTCTTGGCAAAGATATTGAAATGAATGGCCATTTCTTTCTTTAGTTCCATTTTACAGACAAGGAAACTAAGGTAAATGGGGTCTTATGACTTGACCAGAGTCATACAACCAGTAGTGTCTGATCAAGTCTTCCCAATCCAGGTCCCCTAGCTTCCTGACTACACATTTTTCTCCCTTAATGAACTCTACATCTTAGCCAAACTGGTCTATTATTTGATATTCCTAGTATATATAACAGCAGTCCATCTTGACACATCCCTGGATAGGCTGGCCCAGCCTAGCTTTCAAATGCTTTCCTTCCATACGTGTGTCTTATAGAACCCCTGGCTACTTTCAAGAATCAACTAAACCTCGAAGAGACCTCTCATGATTTCCTCAGTTGTTGGTTTTTCCCTATATATTTTGTGCTTACTGTATCTGTGTATATATTATTTATTCCCAGTGGGACACAAGCTCTTTGATGCTACATTTCTTTTTTTGCCTTTGAATTTACAAAGCTTGACACATAGTACACTCAGTGCTTGTTAAACTGAAGTAAATTTAAGAAAAGTTAAATGGCAAAAAATAGTGACATAGCCAGGTCACCTGAATTTCACTGTCAAGTTGTTTAATTTTTAACTACTGCCCTTCTAAAAAGTCAGAAACCTAATAATAATTAAAGTATTGAAATTCAACTTAAAATTGGATCAGCTCAGTAGTAGTAATAGTAGTAGTAGCAGCAACAGAGAAATTAAACAGCATGAGAATATAGCACTCACTTTGTGCCAGATATTTTCTAAAGCACTTTACAAATGTTACCCTATTTAATCCTCATAATAACCTTGGTAGGCAAGTGCTATTATTATCTCCATTTTACAGGTGAGGAAATGGAGGTAAATACAAGTTAAATGACTTGCCCAGGGTCACAAAAAGTAGAAAGTTATTTGAGGCCTGATTAGTTCTGATGACCAAGTGACTGGCCTTTTCGGGGGGAGGAGGGATGTGCTATGTAAAGACGACAAAAGGATTTATATCAGAGGTGGGGAACCTTCTTTTTTTTGAAGGGCCCTTTAGATATTTATAATGTTACATAACACGACATATATATATTATATATGTTATTATAATATATATATTATGTAATGTAATATAATAATTTGGAGTCCATACAAAATTATTAATGTAAAAACTCAAACAATGGGAGTTTGTTGTACCTAGTTTTCAGCTCATTATTGTCTGCACTTGCCTTGGTAAGGCCATACCAAATGATTTTGCAGGCTTTATATGGCCCATGGACCAGACATTCCCCATTCCTGGTTTACAGGAAATATTCCTCACAGATTATTCAGATATAAAAAGTTTCTATCTTTAACATGGACATCCAATTTTTACTTGTTATCAAAAGTCTTCCATTTTGCACATCTGATCCTGGATAGCCATTACTCAATTCAATCTTAATAACAAATTTCCTGATATTCAATGAATTATGTAAAATTCTATTAATAACCAGAGTATTACTGTCTTACAAATCAGCTATCCAATTCATGATGAATTCTTTAGTAAGGATAGGAGGTGTAACATCTTCATAGAAGACTAGGTGAAATGGACAAAACAAAAGCTGAAGATACTCTGGGATTGCAACAACGAAAAAGTATTTACTAAACAAATATTATATGAGTAGCACCTAAAATGTAGATCTAAAATGCTAAACTCTAATCCAAAAGTATTATACTTAGTTATCACTCTCAAAGTGATAAAGGAAATTAAGGGAACATATTCAATTCTATGCATGTGTATTGGAAACCATGTTATGTAGAAATAACTATGAGAATGATATATAACAAATTTGATAGGTGCATTTTTGTAAAATGATTTATGTCAATGCCTTTTTTTCTTCAGCCACTTCACATAGGTCTACATGACACACATTAGCAGAGAGGGGGAAATCTCAGGTAAATACTGTTTGGCTAACGTTACTATGAACTAATGTGTTATCACAAAATATTAAAGCAATTAATTCTAGCAGATGGCTTTTAAATAAAAAGAGAACTGGCATGCTCAACTTCATATCTAGGCTAGACATGAAATTTGGCATAGTTAGTTGTTTATTTAGGTCAGAGGTTAGCAATTCTGACAACCCCAAAGTACTCATTTTTAATTTGCCTCTGCTTTTGAACCATAAGGTATACTTCAAGTTTGGGGATCAATGCTTCAACTCTCTCTCTTTCATCAGGATGACATATAATATAAAAATAATCATTTTTTATTTAGACTAGAGGTTATATAGAGGCCCTGAAGGAAAAATTCTAATTTGCTAAGTGCTATTTCTTTAGATAAAATAACACAATTATTAGCAGTTAAGAGTCTTTTTAAAAATTATGCATTCCAGAATTTATTAAAAGTGTATGGCACAATTCCCGCACAGGAAGACAGTTTGGAATTAAATTTTAATTGTGATTTAATTCCAACATGGATAATAATTAAAAGTAACACTTAATAGTCATTTTCTCAGAGAAAATTGTGGTCTTTAAAAATATATCAACCAAAAATACTAATCTATCCAGAGACAGATAGCTAAAACAAAAATAAAAAACAAAATCAAACCAATATTTGAAAGACTGACTTAAGCAGTTTTCTGCAATGCATATTTAAAAACAAAACATAAAAACAAACGACCTAATGTCAAACATTTCCTTAAAACAAATCACTTCAAATGCATGTTTATAGACCACTCCATGAGTAAAAGCACTAAAAAGCCAGGTCTTGTGGAATTTATATCCCAAAGAAACTAATTCAACAAGCATTTATGACAAGTCTATTACATACACATAAAGAAGGGACGCAGAGGGAGAAAGAAGCAAGAGAGGGAAGAAAAAAGGAAGGAAATCACATTGTGAACACAGCCACACAACTAAAACAGGTAAAATATAAACAAAGATAAATAAATATGAAGTAATTTGAGGAAAAACAGAACACTCAAAAGTTGGGAGACTAGGAAAGAAGGTGGAGACACATGAGCCAAGTCATGAAGCAGCTTAGTAGAAGAGGAAGACATTACATCCTGACCCACAGGGGAAAACCTGAACAAAGGCAAGGAGGTCGGAGATGGGATACTGAGAATGAGCTACAGGAAAATGTAGTCCTGTCTGGTTGAAACATAAAGAGTGCCCAAAGGTTTATTAACATGAAATAAGTCTAGAAAGAATAGGACCAAATTGAGAAGAATATTGAGCAATGGAGTGATGTGGTGGTCTTAAGCTTTAAGAAGATTATTTTTATAGCTATGAGAACATGAAATGTAGAAGAAAATGCCTTTAGGCTGGGAGACCAATTAGAAGGCTATTTCAAAATTGTTGATTGTCATTTTTTAAGACAACCAATGTCATAACTTGCTTGAGAACTGATTTTACATAAGGTATAAAGTCTTCAGCCTCACTCGCTCTTCCTGAGTTATCAAAGTCCAATGGCAGGACATAAGTCAGGATGACTGATGATGCAATGGATGACCTTGGTTGTCCTGGATGTCTGAACAAGCTCTAAGCACTCCATAGCATTTGCTTCAGCTGCTTTCAAACTGTTCTCTCCTGCCCGCTCTGCTTGGAAATGCTTGAAGTAAATACCACTCTACATCACTGACAGATTTGAGGTCTATCAGTTACCCTCAACCCGGTTTAGCCCATCAACAAAGAGAGTTTACCAGGGCCTGGCCAATGTAGGTGCTACAGCTTCTTGGAGAGGTTTTTGCAATAGTTCAAGTGAGAAATAAAGGCCTGAACAAGGTTGGTAAATAAAGAGTAGAGCATAAGGCACATCAACCATATAGATATAGAGAGAGAAAAGGAAGAATTAAGAATAATGCTACGATTGAATATAGATGCCTGGAAAGATGATGATCAAATCAACACAAACAAGAATATTTTTCTGACTGGCAGATTTAGGGGGAAATATAGGAAATATAATTTCTATTTGGATGTGTTTCAGAGGCTAAAATGCCAGTTAAGAATTTTCTAAAATGCAATGGTAACATGGAACTGCTTTTAGGTGAGATATAAGAACCAGATAGCTAGATTGGAAGGCATCTATGTAAATAACTGAACCCATTAGAACTGATGAGATCACTGTTAGAGAAGAGAAAAAGGAGAAAAAAACCCAGAAATCAAACCATGGTTAAAAGAGTAGGAGATAGGTGATGACGGAACAAGAAAGAATGAGAATAACCTAGATGGGCAAAGAGAAGAAATAGGTAAGGACCATTATCAAAAAACCAATGGAAAAAGGGGTATCAGGGAAAGGAGACTGGTAACCTTGCCAAAACCTACAAAGAGATCAAAAGTGAAAAATTTTAAGAAATAAGAAAAGTTCACTGGATTTATCAATTAAGAGAACTTTAATTTAAGAGGCCTTGAAAAGAGGGCAGTTTTAGTCAAGAATCAAATCAGAAACCATATTAAAAGTGAAGAATTCTATATGTTTAACCTATAGTGGATCGCTTGCTGTCTAGGAGAGAGGGGAGGAAGAAAATGAGGAACAAAAATTTGGAACACAAGGTTTTGCAAAAATGAATGGTGAAAACCATCTTTGCATGTATTTGGAAAAATAGAAAGCTATTATAAAAAATGAATTAAGAAATTATGGGAGTTAGTTAAGAAAGAGGGAGCAAGAAATATACAAATATCTTTTTCTAAAAGTTTGACCATGAAAAGGAAGAACATTATAGGATCTACTTGAAGAGATAGCAAAAGAGTAGACAGAGGCAAGTATATAGTCACAGAAAAATTCACACTAGAATTAAATCAACCAGACCATCCCTTTTAAACAAATGAGATTTTGCAGTTATGTGATGCTTTTAAATTTATAATGAATGGTTATCGAGTTATTTTTTGTAGATTATTAACAAAATATCAGTTGTGTTTTGCAAACAACATTAAGTTGTCTAAAAGTAGAACTTCCTATCTACTTTCAAATGAAAGACCTGATTTTGGGTCTCAGACTTTGCATTTCATTTACCACCAGGATATATATCAAGAGCATAGAGTATAATTTTCTACTTGAATTGTTCAAAACTTAAAAATGTGAATGATTACGTATACTTTAATAGACATGCCTCAAATATGTAAGTTTTCTTAAAGGTCAACAGAGAATAACCAACAAATACTGAAAGAGACCTCGAAATATTAATCTTTTGTGATATACAATCTACATTCAAAATAAACAGCATTGTTTTGCATTCTTAATACAGGGAAAGAAAAAAATCTCCATAAATGTGAAAAATACTTCAAGTTCACAATCTTCACAAGAGGTTGAACAAGAAAAACTGCATTTCACAAAATGCTCTACGACTGTACATAGTTAGAGAAGCAGTTTTCCTCTTTCTCTGGAAAGAGAAAGAGTGAAGTTTTTCTTTCCTTCTACTAAACCACATTTTTCTTTCAGAAACGAAGACCCTTTAATGAACTGTGAAAGCAACAATATATCTTGGGGGGGAGGGGAAAGATAGGAGGGATGCTATTGTTTTTAAAAGGAAAACTGACTTCAGTAAGCTGATAGTATTCTTTTAAGAGTTATATCATGGACAAATCTTACAAAAAGATGGTTTGTTTGCCATCAACATTAGCAGGACAAATTTATTTATAACAAATGCTTTAAATGTACAGATAAAAATGCCTATTGATAGTGTCAGCACTTCTTACAATTTGACAGATCAAATCTTATTTTCATTCTTAAACCCCATGAAGGAGTGATATCACTGACTTGCATTCAGTAGTGAGCAAATTGATTAATCCTTCTCTATAGAAATCTCAACTCTTGATTACACCTATCAGACGTTAAGCAGTATTATTCTAGAGTGACAACACTTGACAAATTCCCCAACCATTTTTCTCAGCCTTTGTGGCTCTGCTAGCTTGTATTAACCCTGATGAAAAATTAATTTTCCTTATCTTCTGCTAAACCCCAAAATCCAAATCCGCCAAACTGGCAACTCTTTCTGTAAAGGTATTATGAAAACCTCTAAAAGATTAATTGCATGTCTTCAGGTGACATTAAATTAATTTCTGTACTCATGACAGACATTTGATACTCCGTACTGAGAGGACAGATAACATTGTCAGGATACACAGAAGGACAGTGGTGTAGTGTCCCAGGGCAGCCTCTTATGAATTCTCCTTTTGATAAGGCCATATTTCACTGTCATTGGCACTGTTACTGATCTTGAAGCCCACAGACCTCACTGAACAGGTTTCTATTAACTATGACAATGCTGGTCTATCTGTATAATCTTTATAAAGCTAATTCAAAAGTTTGACAGAAATAAATTAGGTGTGTGCTGTATGAAGCACAAATTATAAAAACAAATTTATACTATTTTCTCTCCTTTTTTTAAGTAAGGAGAAAACAAAAGAAAGAAAGCCTTTTCCTGTCTATCATTTAGGTTGATTAATCCTTTAAATGTGCTGTTTCAACAAAGGATAAGGTTAGACCATCAAGGGCTAAAAAACTGTAACTTAAAGCTTGAATAAATCTCTGGAACACACAAATTTTCAAATATCAAATACTGAATAAAATACCTGTAACACTTTCCAAAAAAATTATAATGGCTCTATTCAAAATGAATTTAGAAAAGATATGTAAAAAGTTAAGAGAGAATGCTTCTCATAGTAAGGCTAATGGGTTATCTTTTAAGCAAGAATAGTTATTACTGATCAATAGGCCATGGAATTTTGACTTATTTTATAATCAACAATCAATAGAAAGACATCACTACCCTCTAGAAGCCTAAAATCTAAGAGTGAGGACAACATGCACATATATAATTATATACACAACTCAGAGAGACAAAGCACCCTTGGAAGAAAAGGCCTTCTTGTAAAATGTGATATTTGAGCAATGTTTTGAAGACCAGGGATTCTTCTTCACTGATGAAGGTGTTAAGGGAGTAAATTAAAGGCATTGAGCTGTCAGTACCAAGGTGGAAAGCTGAAAGATGGAGAAGTGTGTGTGTGAGGAAAAGCCAAGTAAACCAATGATTGGAAAGTAGAAATACGGATGGATGAATGTGTAATTAACCTGGAAAAAGATGAAGCAAGGTTGTGAAGAGCCATAAAGAGCGATTTTTTTTAAATTTCCTTCATATCTCCAGAGATTAGCAAAATATCTGGCTATTGTTGGAACTTAATTAATGAAAGCATTAATGAATGCTTGACTGACTGATGAATGACTACTAAACAGGAATTTATACTTGTTCTCCAAAGTATAAGAGATCTACTAGAGTCTGAATAGGGGAGTGAGATGGTCAGATCTGTGCTTTAGGAAAATCACTTTGGCAGTATAGTGGGGTTTAGAATGAATGAGACAGATTGAAGCAGGGAAACCAATTAGATGGTTACAGCAATACTCCAGATGAAGCATAATGAAGCCTTGAACAAGGATGATGGCTGGGTTATGGGAAGAAGGAAATATAGTCAAGAAATTAGTCACATGAAGTGAGAGAAAATGAGAAACTGAATATAACTCTGAATTTGTGAACCTGGATAAACAGAAAGATGATGACACCTTCTGATGAAAAGAAGGCTACTAGGATAAAATATAATGAGCTTTGTTAAGTTACAGTGATAAACATACATATGCACAAGAGCATTTTCCAAAGTTCTGAAATTCAGCAAAATCCAGATAATCTTTGGTAAAATACAAATCAATGTATTTTATGAAATTACCTATATGAAATCAAAATTACAGAATTTTTTCTTCTCTACAACACAACTTGTGATTGATTACAGGAAGGAGAATGACTACAAGGAGTCCTATGGTTCTCTGGCTTGGGAGACTCCTAGATAGTATCTAAGGGCTGAAGCTACATTATAGAGCATCTCTGACACACTGAAAATACAGAGAAGCTAATTCTCAGCTAGATCTAAGGTGAGAAGTATATAATCCACAGAAGTTGTTCTTATAGCAATCAGGCTGTTCAACAAGGAATGGGGTAAAAATGTAGTTCCAAGATTAGGATGCTGAGTGATGCCCACTTCATATCACCAAATAATTGATGCATCATTGAGAGTGGACAACAGTAGGCTCCACAGCTTCTATTCTTGGCAGATTATTTGAGAAAGTTGGTACAAAGGACAGAATTCTTCTTTATGGGGACACTCAAAAACAAATATGAATATTCTCATTCTTTTATAACCTATCTTGACCTTTATCCTTAAATAGGGAAGCTATATGCCTAATTTTAAAATCTAGAGTCTTTTAAGTGCAGTTAAACATTAGTGAAATTTGATTACACTTAAATATAAATATACTTCCTTCTCAAGAATTAAGATTCTGAAATCTATATCTAATACAAAAATCCATTATTTAGGGCCTATCTACTATTACAATATAGCATGAGTTTCCCTTCCTGCTGCTGCCTGCATTTTGATCATTTTAACACTAGCTAGCACCTAGATGCGGCTAAGTGGCACAATGGAGAACCTGGAGTTAGAGGATTCTTCTTCCTGAGTTTAAATCTGGTCTCAGACACTAACTGTGCAATTCTAGGAAAATCACTTCACCCTGTTTGCCTCAATTTTCTTATCTGTAAAATGATCTGAAGAAGTGAATGGAAGACCATTTCAGTATCTTTGTCAAGAAAACTGCAAGTGAGATCACAAAGAGTTGGACAGGGACGAGAAAAAGAAAAGAGGTCATATTTTAGTCTTTTTTTTTTTTTTTTTCTTTTTGACTTTCAGCTCTAGGAAAGTTTGGCAGGATAAGAAGCTGAAATATCAGTTAACATGAAATCTAATACTTTTTTTTTTTTTAACAAAACAAAAACAAAAAAACCCTGTTTTTCTGGCTAATTTCTCCTCTTTCATGCACTTGTCACTATCATGCCATTTCTCTATCCTGTGCCCTAGGTCTCAGCTCTGATTTGATGACTTGTCTTTCTTGGATCACAATCATTGCCATTCCAAACTCCATGCCCTTTAACAATTTTCTCATTTAAGAGTTGGTTGTTAGAACCTTAAAGTCATATACTTTCTTGCCCTGCTCCGAAAGTCCTACTGGCATCTGTTGGCTAAGTTTGTGCACAAGACCCCACCTGTTTTGGCATCTTTCTAATGTACTTATTAAATATTTTTCTAATTATAGTCATCTTTGTTGTCTCAAACTGTATATGGCAAACTTCATGGAAGCGTGGTATATTTCTCAAATTCCATGTGTCTTCCAGCACAAGGTTTCGCATGCAAAAATAAATTTTTTTTCTTACCTGAATTTACACTACTTTATCTGTTCTTCATAAAGTTTGTCTAAGAATCTTTGTTTAGGCAAATTCAAATTGAGATGAGTCCCAGGAATGGATTCATTTCAAGTTTTCTCCAAGATCGGCCCAGGAAAGCTAATCAATCACAAGTTTCAACTTGGAGAAAAGACAAATCCTGGTTTTACTTTTTAAAAATACTTTAACTCCTAGGTTTACTTTTGACTGATAAAAACATTGCCATTTGGACCTAGATCCCCAAAGATACCCTTGGAATTGTAGGGAAAAGGAACAGAGGCATCCTCCAGTTATTTGTCAACTAAATAGCTTTCTCCAGATAATTACACAGTCATACATCTTTGCTTGAACTTCATTAAGCCACAATACCATATAATTCAGTAGCAGAGATTTCTTATCCTGTGATTCTCATCATTAAAAAAAAAATAAATCAATTTACACTGAAATCTATCATGCTGTCTCCTTCCTCTGGTTCTTAACAAGAAATTCAGCTTTTTTTTTTTTCTTTTAAACCTATTTAACTTCACTCTACTGCTTCTGTAATTTTTTTTCATATTATCCTTTCCTTATTTATAGTATTTAGAATCTATAGCATTAGAATGATTATTTGAATAACCATTCCTGAGTTATTTTATTTTGAAGCACCTAAAATATTAAGAAAAGTCTATAAAGTAACCCAACATAGGTACCAAAAAAAATTGTACAACAAAAATATTTCCATGTGATTTATGGCAACTACTTGGACAGACTTTTCATAAACAAACTTCAACTTCAATTTTGAATCATTCATGGCCAGTAGCGGATATAAATGAACTTTATGAAAAACAAATAAAATAGTGCAAATTCAAAAAAGAGAAATATTTACTAAACATTTATGTGCAAAACCATGTATTGGAAAAAGACAAAAAATTTGGAAAATACACTGCCTCTATGAAGTTTACTTTTTACAGGATAAGATAAAAAAGATAACTATGTTGTATTTTTATTTAGTTTGTTAAATATTTCCCCCATTTACATTTTGATCTGGTTTGGGCAGCACAGGGAAGTTGTGGAGGCTGGCAGCTGCCTAAACCCTCAAGTCTACATTTGTGATAGTGGAAAGAAAATTGGTCTCTGAGCTGATGATCCAGATTCAAATTACTGCCTCTAACATAGACTGGCTATGTAACCCTGGGTAAGTCAATTCTCTTTTCAGTGCTCCAAGACTAAATTCCACTACTGGCATTAGGAGGAAATTGCTGACTGGGAGTTCCCTTCGCTGACAAATATGGTTTAAAACAAAATAAAAGTGTAAGGAGCAAAAGAAGGCATTCCAGGTGGAAGGAGCAACACAAACAATGAAAAATTATCCCAGAGCTCTGTCCTGGATCTTCCCTCTACACTCCCTCAGTTGGTGACTTGATCAGTGTTCCCACTACTATAATCATCCCTACACAGATAACTCCCAAATCTAAAACATATAGCCCTGCTTTTGCTCCTGAACTTCAATCTTGCATCATAAACTAACTGCCTTTTTAATATTTCCAAATGAAAGCTCCAAAGGCATTTCAAACCCAATGTATCCAAATGAGATTTTCTCCTAAACTCATGCTTCTTTCAACCTTTCCTATCACTGTTAGGTAACCACCACTGTTTCTATCACCCAAATTTCCAATGTCAAAGTTATCTCCAATTCCTCTTCCTCCACACACCTGTCAGTTATTAAACTTTAAAGTTCCTACTTCCATTAAATGTATTTTCTATTCCTTTCTTCCCAATCACATAGCCTCAACCCTACTTCTGGGCTTCATCACCTTGCATTTGGATTACTGCAAAAGCCACCTTTCTCTTCACTGCAATCCATCTTCTTTTAACATACTTATCTGAAGGCATAATCTTGACTACATCATTGCATACTCAATAAACTTCAGTGCTTTCCTATTCCTCCAGTATCAAAATTCTCTTATTGCCATTTAAAGCTCTTCACAATTTGAACCTACATTAATCTTTTTGGTCTCATTATACATTATTTCCTTTCATATACTCTGGATAATATGACTTTCCTACTATTTCTCTTTATACATGGCACTTCATTATTCCCATCTCCATGTCTTTGAATTGGTTATTCCCCATATGTCCGTCCTAATTTACTTAAGGATCCACTCAAGCACTCTACACGAAGCCTTTTTTGATCCCTTCAGCAGTCTGTGGTATTCTTCCTCAATAAATCACATTGCATCCTCTATACCTACATATGTGTATGTAATCTCCCATGCTACAATGTAAGGTCCTTGAAAGATCTGTTTTGTCTTGCCCCAGCACCCAAAACAGGATCTAGTAAGTGTTTAATGCTTATCATCAAACACAGATAAAGAATATATATTCTACCATGTGTTGCAGAACCAAGAGCGGCTACAATAAAGCCCTAATCTGAGCAGTACTATGAGGCAATTCCAAGAAGGTAGAGTGGCATCAGATTATGAAGGGAACCACAAAAGCCAAACAAAAGTGTCTGAATTTTGATTAATAAGCAACAGGAAATCAATGGGGATTTTTGAGGTGAGAAACATGATGAGAAGAATAAGTCTTGTCTGAAGGACACAAGAGTATGAAGGGGTTGCTACAAGAGTTGGCAAGCATGGTAATGAGATCCTGTACTAATATGTAGTAGCTAAGATTGACAGAACAGGGCAGATGCTAGAAATATTGTGAAGGCTAAATAAACAAGACCAATAACTAATTGGTCTACTAAGTAGGGGATAGGAAAGAATGAACACTGGGGGAAACTGGAAGGTTTAGGTGAAGAGATTATTTAATAACCATGGTTTGGGACACGTTGATTTTGAAATGTAGTAGAAGAAACAAGAAGAGATATCCTGTAGGGAGTTGGACTGGGAAGCTCTGAAGAGAAACCGAAAGTGGAGATAAAGATTTGGGCATCATCTGTTAAATGTGACAACTGAAAACATAGAAATGTAGTAGACTTCCAAGAAAAAGAGAAAAGCAACAAGGAAAGACTCTTTTGGGGTACACCCACCTTAAGGGGAAAGGACTTAACAAGGATTATGAGGAATCTGAGGAGGTTTTGAAGAGGCTGGAGAATCAGGAGATTTACAAGAAAGATGACATAAAGGGAGGGAGTAAAGAAGGAGAAAATAGAGTGAAAGAAGAAGAGAGCAGACAGAGAGACAGACATTAATAAATGTTGTAGAGTTTTTTATTGTAAGAACTGATTAATTTTATTGTTGCATCACTGTTAAATCTAGGATTCAAAGATTGTGAAAAATAAGAGAGGTATGCAGAGGTCTAGTTAAAATATCCTGTTTTCCAACAATCAGCAAACTATAGGTGAATACATTTGTCTTCAATTGCTGGGAAAGTGCTAAAATATATTATTAAAGAGATATATACAAATTTGAAAAGGAAGTAGTAACTTCTAAAAGCCTGCATAGCTTAATCAAAAACATGTCATGCCAGACAAACCTCATTTATTTTTTGGCAGTTTTACTAGGATGATGGATCAGGAGAATGTAGTCTCCCAAGATTTCAGCAAATTATTTGTAAATTCCTCATACTATCCTTATGTATATATGGGAGATGAACTAGTCAAAAATAAAGTTAGTTGGATCTGAAATCAGTTGAATGATCCATTCCTAATCTCATAGAATGCTAAAGGAATGTTCATATTCCTGTGCTGTTCAACAGTTTTATTAACGACTTGGACAAAGGTGATTATGTTTATTATATTAACAAAAAACAAAGTTGAAAAGATGGCTAAGATGGTAAATAACAAAACAAAGACAGATGAGAAAAATAAACAAGATCTATTCAGATAAAATTTAAAAGGCATAAACGGTAAGTCCCACAATGAATCAAAAATTCAACTTTAAAAATTCAAAACTGAGATGTACCTATATAAACAATACTGAGATTTTTAGCAGGACTGAAAGGTCAACATGAGTGGAGCATGAATTGGAAACTGAAACAAATAAAAACTAGTATATTATACTGCTTTCAAGGGCATTGTATCTAGAGCATGATAAGTGATAGTCCCACTTCATTCTAGCCTGGTTCAACTATTATGCTATGTTCAGTTTTAAACATAACATTTTAGCAGGGGACCACAGGAGGAAACAGTAACAGCTAATTTCAAATTTTGAAAGGAACGGGGGAATTGTGTTTTTCTTAGCCCCAAAAGGTGGAACTTAGAGCAAGGATGGAAGCTAACGAGAAACAGATTTTTGGCTAAATGTAAAGAAAAACTTTCTTTAAAAGTTTAGAAATGGAATATATTGGTGCAGAAGCCATATAATGGGTTCTCCACAATCTTCACTCAAAAGCTAGATCAACATTTCTTGGGTTAGTTCTAAAAGGGATTCAAGGGATTCCACGGGTTTGAGTAAATGGCTTCTGAAGGTTCTTTCTAAATCAATTCTTTGAGATCAAGGGTATCAGGGCTGAAAAATGGCCACTTAATACTGTCATTAGTTAGTATATCACTGGTGAACTCTGAGTTCATCAGTAGGATAGTAGGAATTATAGCCAAATTGGAAACAGTTAAGGAATTAACAAGGAGTAAATTTGAGAAATGGTGGCACTGGGTACAGAAACTTTTTTCCAAAGTTTGATAGTGAAGGGAAAAAGTAGATGGATAGAAAAAAGAATTAAAGAAAACTTCTTTTGGATCGTGAATATCTATTCAAGTTTGTAAGTTGCTGAGAAGGACACAGTGACAAAAAAGAGAATAAAAATAAATGGGAGAGGAAAAAAATAAATGAGAAAAGAAGATTGTTGTTAAGAAAAGCTCCTAAAAGAAATAGGAAAGACTGGGATCAAATAATAAAATTTATATTTATACCATATTGTACATAACATGTTATATAATTATATGATATATATTATATAATATATTATAATATAATAAAAATAACAAAATTTAAAAATTAAAAAGGGACCAGTTTCAAGAATATCTCCTGTCATGACCAGAAGGAACCAGAAAAGACTGGTTTATGCTGATAAGTTCAGAAGAGATAAACTGTTCATTCTACTTGGTCACATATCATCACAACATATATCATTACAGATTTTCATTACAAACAACAACCCACTGAACTAATACTTTGTTAAAATCACAGAATGATAAAATTTTAGAGCTGTTTTTCTTTTTTGTTAAGGCAATTGGGGCTAAATGACTTGCCCAGGGTCATACAGCTAAGAAGTGTTAAATGTCTTAGACCAGATTTGAACTCAGGTCTTCCTGACTTCAGGGCTGGTGTTCTATCCACTGCGTCACCTAGCTGCCCCAGAGCTGTTTTTAAAAATGAGAAAACTAACATTAAGTAACATGTTCAACAGGCATACAACACTAGTAATTGGAATAGCTTTTGATGTAGTATTCTTTCCATTGAATTACTTTTGCAATAAGTACTGACTCACAAAAGGTAAAAAGCATTCGTGGCCTAGTCACATTCAAAGAATTTCCCAAGTTTTTCTATAATTTGGTAACTGTTACTGAAAATGGAAATAAGCATGCCATTGAAGAAAGCAAAGCCAATGGTGGAATAAAGACAAGAAGTGTGCCATCACCACTAAGCCACTCAAAAAACCCATCTGTGAGTATATGTGAGAAGAACCCCAAGTAAATGATCAAAAAGAGTTTATAGCGGCTTGAATAGTTCAGTATTTTGGGAATGGAACTGTAAGCAAACCTTAAAGACTTGATCAATTGTCCAAATTTTCATAAAAATATCTGATTGTGAAAGGAAAATGTAGCTAGATAGAAAGAAGGTATAAAAGAAAATTCTTTTGGATGGTGAATACTTATTCATGTTTGTAAATTGTTGCATCAAGGTTGGCTTTGACAAATATAAGCAAGCTTTCTATGATTTATCCTGAAGATAACTAAAGAGTTTGAGAGAAGTTTTAAAATATCAGGAAATGGTTGCCAGAAGCCTTTGGCATCAGCTATTGGAATGAGACTTCAATTCTCAAATTAGAGTTTCTGCCTATGAAGTTGAATCTTCTATGACATGGGTGTGAAGCTGGGTTATAAGATTCTAATTATCTGTTATTTTCTTTTGACATGGATGCTCTAAAACCACTAAGAGATACAACCACATCATTAATCATATTGGTATAACATAGTTCACTATAAAAGATATTCTTCTCTATGATTAATCCATATGTAATAATTAATTTTCCTCTAGTTAAATTGAGGATGTAGCAGTTATCCCCATCCCCATTCATAATAATGGTGCTTTTCAAACCACAGTTCCTTCTGGGCTCACTGTCACCAGGAACAGGAATAATGTTTCCTGACTATTTATCTATCTTTTGAATAGCATCAAAAAACAAGCATAAAGATAAAAAGATCTCTGACCAGCAGTAGTTGCTTAAGCATGAGAATAAAATTTAGTTGGAAAGACTCAGCTGCTGGTACAAACACAAGCATATATACTACAATTTGGAGTTTGAACTCTGTAGCTGCCAAAACTGAGATTCTTAAAGCCACAAACATCAGTTTCAGCCAAGCTAATTCTTATTTTTATTACTATATAATACCACATAAAATGATGTCTTTATTTACATAGAAAAAGAATTTAGCAGAATCATCAAATTAACATGGATATCACAGATTCAGAAAAGTCTGTGACACCTACTGACCTCTTACTATTCATTTTCAATTCAAATCCACATTTATTTATTAAGTATCTACTATGTGAAAAGTGTGGGCAACATAAAGACAAAATCAAAAATAATCCTTGACCTTAATGGAAATGAGAAAGAAACTGAATGCATAGTTCTGCGACCTTAAGAAAGTTGTGTGATTTCTTGAGAACCAAGGTTTAGCAACAACATAGTAAGACATTTGGCTCAGATATTCTTTAAAGCTCCTTCAAGCTCTAAAAAACTAATACAGGGTTAGCATCTTCTTGTGTTGGCAATAACAAATCTTAGATATAAAAAATAATAAATCCAACTCTTCAAAAATTCTACTTTCTACACAGAAAACTAAATAATTAAAATTCTATTAAAAATAAAAACACTAAAAAATCAAACATAGAAAACTTTGATACAACAGAAAAGGCCAAAGGCCAATAGTCCACTAATTTTAGGCAATTTTTAGTAGAACAAATCTGCAGTTCAATAAAGAATCTGAACAGTCTCACTGAAGTTGAATGCAATAGAAATGAACATATATCAAGTAAATCTGGGGCTCACTTTTAAGTAGAAAAGGAAGGGGGAAATGAAGGAAGAGATGTCAGTAGAGGTTGTTACTCAATAACTTTCATTTAACCATCTACAAATGAAGTAATTCTCAACACTAAAGTCACATAAATGTATTGGGACCTTGCACTTGCAGAGTTTTGACAGATTTCAACATAAAACACAGCATCAAAATAGGACAGCTTGCTCTCCTGCTGGGACATTCTGTACTACTTTTTTCTCTGTAAAACTAATAGAATAAAGTAACATTTTATTTAGTTTCCTGCCAAATCATTAAAAAATTCATTACTCTGATCAAAGGAAAACAACAAAATTCAGTAACAGCTTTAACTTTTCAGTAAAAAAGTAGAGAGAGGCATTTCAGAGGGGCAAGAAAAGGAAAAAAAAATTACTGTAGGTAATTCTATCTTCAATCACGATATAAGATATGTTTAAAAAAACTCTTTAGGGCCCCTGGTTTAACACTGCAAATGATTAAAATAAATCAAGTTAAAAGCTACTAGATGCTTTACCCATGTTATATAGGTATTTAAAAGAAATCACAGAAATAAGGTCATATTTATAAAAACCAATCAATTTTATTTACGAATTATGCCCGTTATAATTTATCTAAGAACATAAAAAGAGGATCATAGGTTATGAAGATAGTATAACGATTCAAGGACCTGCACCTAGTCCAACAACCTTTTCCAGTAAATTAACCCACCTAAATATGTGAAATGATTTGCCCATTACAATCATGATTTTATCCTATGATAACTCCTTTCAACAATACATATGAACACAATTATATTTATAGGATTAAAACTTACAGCATTGAATAGGTACTTAGCTAACATCAGCTAGATACAGATTCAGGTCTTCCTAAATCCAGCTTCAGAACTGTGACTCACTATACTATGCAGTCATGACTAGGTTAAATATATAGCAGAAGTAGTTTTTGAACCCAGATCTGAAATCCAGATTCAGTTCTACTGCTATAAACTTCTATATAATATCCTAAATTTAATGGGAAACATTATTATTTATTTTAAAAAGTGCCATATAGTAAGTTATCATGTAAGTTTATCAAGTTTAAGAAAAACTAATTTAAATAACAGATTAGGAACTGACAAAAATATTTATGAGCTCTCCTCCCCCTTCAAATAAAGAGCTCCATTAAATTCTTATAGTTAAATTTTATGCATTAAGTCCACACTGTTCTATCACTTGTTATCCTTCTCTTTCTTCTTTGGAGGAGTGGAAGTGGGGTGGCAAAAGATGAGGAGATGGAACAAAGAAGGGAAGAGAAGTAGCAGTGGTAACATGAGCTCTAGGATCCAAAAGGCTACATTGCCAGTACCTTTGCAAAGAACTTTATGTCTGTTATCTCATTCAACTATCAACACAGTGCTATGAAGTAAGTACCATTATTATCACCATTTTACAGATGAAGAAGCTAAGGCTAAAAAAAGTGAAACCATCTGCTAGTCACTCACATATGTAGTAACATCTAAGGCAGGATTCAAGTCTTTATTAATTCAAAGACCAGTTCTAGTGATGATACCAGGGTTCCTAACCTGGAGTATGTATTATCCCAGGCAGATCTGAGAACTACTTGGTAAACAACTTTGGTAAACAACTAGTAGACTAGTGTTAGAGAGAAAAATCTGTAGACTGTAGAAGGAAGGAGAATTATAGAGCAATTGGAAAAAAAAAATTCAGTTTAAGAAATAATTCTTAATGGCCCAAAATTCAATAAAATGAGATCAGAACATGAAAAGCTAGAAAAAGTGACAACAATCCAGGGAATACTAGCTAAATGATCTTCAAAAATAACCAGAAACTTCTAATTCATTTCCAATCTACAAGAGGTACAAAATCTTTGATGTACTTCTGAAGAAAACATATCTCATTCTTATTAAAAATGTTCATCCAATGATTTAAGTTTAGAAAACTTCTCTCTCTGAATCAGGATTCTCAGACCTATTCTCAATCAAATCCAAAACAAAAAAATCCTGAAGGCTAAGCAGAATATATTTTTATTTCTTTCAAAAACCATAGAACAAAACAAAACTGTTAGTAGAAAAAAAAAAAAAAAAAAGAGAGAGAGAAACTAATTTGTGTTCTATAATTCACTTAATAACCTATGATATTAAAACACATTAGGTATTCAACAAAGTTTATTTTATGAAAAATACATGCATATGTATGGTAAAATAAATTCTAAAATTTGTTTCCTTTCATAATAAATAGGTAATAAGGAAAGGTTTACAAAAAGCCCAGAAATATAGGTGTTGAAAAAGGTTGAGAACCTCTGTACTAAAAAGTCACTTGACTTGTTCTTTCCTGAAGATCAAAGTTATAAATTTAAAGCTTGAAGGGAACTAATTTTTATATAAGGGAACTTTATTTTTTATATTTTTATATAAATTTTTTTTATATATTTTATATAAGGGAACTTATTTTTATAGAGAAGAGGCTAGAATAACCATAATGGACAACAAACAGTAATTAAGAGGTGGAAGCACCATCATCAATACACAATGTTTCATCTTCACTTAGTTTATCCTTTAGAGAAAACTAGTATAAAAATATAAATCAATATTTCTATTGATATCTAAATAGTAAAGAAAATTAGAATAAGGAATATAAAAATGTAAATCGATATTTCTACTGATATCTAAATAGTAAAGAAATTAGAATAAGGAGTATAAAAATGTAAATCAATATTTATATTGATATCTAAGTATTAGAGAAAATTAGAAGAGGAATTTTGTAACAGAGTAAACTCAACAGTTATTGCATACACAATGCACTATGCTAAGCACTAGGCATTAAAAAAAGGCAGAAAAAGATCCCTGCCCTAAAGTTTACAATCTAATGAAGAAATTAACATGCACATACCATGTTCTCTCTCATCCTCTGTTTCTCTTTCTAATACATACACACACACACACACACACACACAATAAATTATATAGAAACAAAAACAAAACAAAACAAACAAAAAGTTAAAAGTTAAGGCACTATGGAAAACCAGTGAAGAATTCTTATAGATGGGGGGATTCTTAGATAAGATTTGAAGAAGTCAAGATGCAGAGATAAGGAGGAAGAACGTTCTAGGGATGAGGAAAATGCAATGTCTTTTGCAAGGAACAATAAAGATACATGGTGGGGCTGAGGAGGAAGAAGGTAGAAGAATAGTGGAAAGGGGGGGGGGGGGGGAGAGAGAGAAAAGAGGTAAGAAACAGAGTAGTAAAGGCTTTAAAAGCCAGAAAAATTTCTTTCTGATCCTAGAGATAAGAAGAAGCCATTGGACTTGATTGAATGGGGGTGGGAGGTGGAGGGTGGGGAAAGGGGGAGTGAAGAACCACTAAAGACCTGTGCTTTAGGAAAAGTATTTTGAGGGGAGGATGACCTGGAATTAGGTCAAATTTCAGGCAAGGAGAACAGCCCAAAGATTATTACAAGGCAATGAGAACCTCCACCAGAGTAATAGCAATGTCAGAGCAAGGGGGAGTGAGATGTATATGACAGATGTTTGTTTAACCAACAGGACTTGGCAAATGATCTGACTGGGAAGGAGGTGGCACAGCAGAAAATAAGGAATAAAAGATGGTGCCCAGGTGATAATGGAAATAGGGAATGTTCACAAATTATAGGAAAGTTAATGAGTGGGCAGGGTTTTGGGGAAAAAGGTAATGAGTTTGTCCGGATTGAAGGTAAAATGTCCATTAGAGATATAAGACCAAAGGTCAGAGCTGGATAAGTAGACCTGCATAGAAAAGATAACTGAATCCAAAGGAGCTGATGAGGTCACCAAGACAAGTAGTAGAGGAGGAAAAAAGAAGAGGACCCTAAGCCCACCAGAGAGCCTTGGGAGATGTTCAAGGTTAGCTGATATAAACTGGGTGAAGAGCCAGCAAGAGACTGAGAAGTAGTCCAGGGAGGATAGAGAAACAAGAGAAAGAAATATAAAAACCTAGAGAGAAGACAATTATTAAGAAGGTGATGAAAACTAAGAGATTATTAACTTTAAAATGTCAGTTTCGCTGAGTGATAATGTTAGAAGCAATGCTGAAGAGAATTACAGCAAACAACATGGAGGCTAACCCAGCTAATAGTTGCGAAAAGAAGATCTAGCAAAAGAGCTAGGAGGGTCACATGTATTGAGTAAGGGGCTTAGTGAGGGGAGAGTAACAAATGGGCAGGTTTACAGATAGCAGGGAAACCAGCAGACAGGGAATGAGAGAATAAGAAAGATAAAGCCAATTCGTAGAAGATCATCAAATGGAATGCAATTATTTGTGCATGTCAGGACTTGCATTGGCACATTCTTACATGAACTCTTCATGTAAGAAAGGAATGAAGGAGGAAATGGTGGAAGAAGACATCTTCCAAGAGATGAGCAGAAGATGAAAGGGACCTCTCAAGAAATGGCTCAAATACCAACAAGGATATTTGAGTTTAAGAGTACTATTTTATGTGGGAACTGATATGGTTCACAACATAGCATTTTAACTCTTTTTTTGTTGTTTGGTTGCATTTCGTTTTACTTCTCTTTTTGTCTTGTGTAGCACAATCGTATAAATATGTATGCATATATTGGATTTAACATATATTTTTCTACAATATTTAACATATATTGGACTACTTGCAATTTAGGGAAGGATGTGGAGAAAGGGCGGGGGGGCGGGGGAATTGATTTGCAAGGGCTGATGTTGAAAAACTGTCCATCCAAATGTTCTGAAAAATAAAAAGCTTTAATAAAAAAAAAAAATTTACTATATTTTTTGCCTCCTAAACTCATCTTATAAGGCCAAAATACCTGAGTATATTCGAAGAAATAGTGTCATGGCATCTTCTTATTCAAGATTTTGTTAAAGAATAATTTGCATGTTAGTAGAATAGGCACTAATTATTTTTTTTATTAGTTTGTTTTTAGGGTAGGTATAAGAAAAAAAACTAAGATAAGGCAAATGTTCCTGTTTTGAGAGGAAAAAAAACAACATAAAGGAGTTAGGGAAGAAGAGAGGGAGAGGAAACGAGAAAAGGAGTGAGAGAAGGGGGAGACAGAACAAGACAGGAAGAAGAAGCTTCTTCACTTAGTCTTCCCTACACCAATGAATGGATAAACAAAATAAGAGATTCAAAAACAATGTGTCTCAAGAATTATTATCTGCACCACTCCCTCAAAAGCTAAATAAAATTAAACGCTACGAGCAGTTAAGGACAGAAAATATGGATTGTTTTGATTCATAATTGACTCATTAAATATAACTACATTCACAACAATTTAATTAAGTGATAAGATTTTCCCCATGTGGATATCAGAACAAGAATTCAAAATAGTTCTGGCTCACTAAATAAGTGAAAAGTACACTTGAAATTTTTAAAAATAGTGATCATTCACCAGAGTATAATTTCTTGGCAGGTATTGTTTACTGAGAAAGTTCCAAGTTTTTCCTAGACATTGAATACTGGAATAAACAGATTTTTACATGCAAAGAACAACTCAATTATACTTATTAAGGGCAAGTTCAGGCTTTGTATAAAGTGAAGAAAATAAAATTGCTTCTTCTCCTCATAGTTAAGGCTCATAAATACAAAATGACTAACTCTGGGACTTAAAAGAGTCACAGCAAGCTAGAAGATAAATAAAAAATACAAAGGAATACTCTTATGAAACATTACTTGAAATGCCCAAATACTGTGGATCAGCAACATGATGCAATCCTTCCAAAAGTTTAGTACAGCCAAGTGTTTACTAGAGACCCATTCTAAACTTTCCAATTTGAAAGCTTCCCATTAGCTTTATAGCATAAAAGATAATCTTCGGATGCAACACATATTTTTATTAATTACAATTAATAAAGATTCCTTAAAATAAACTCCAAAATACATGATAAATTATGGTCATGAAGGCAATGTCAGAAGGATATAAAAGTATTCTTAATAGGAAAATATTTTTCTTCCAACTTTGGCTCAGTCAATATTTTATCTATGTTGGAAGGTATATTACAAATTATTGCCAAGGAAAAATAAGATAAAATTAAATTATATAGGTAATTTGTTATTCATAATATCTTACTGAAAATCTATCTCCATAAAGATGATTCTTTTGGGTTCTATTTTGTAAACAAAATTATACAAGTTACTTTTAGTATCATTCATTGTGAAAATGATCTCCAATTCTACAGTAAACAATACAGCAAAATTCGAAGACATTCAATTTTCAATAAAGGAAAAATGAAGACCCCTTCTTAACTCCTCCAAAGTATCTGGGATAGTGCTCTCTTTAAATAACATTATGTTTAAATGAGAGCTTTTGTGGGAAAAGATGTGGACAAACACAACTTTGTACTACTTCTTAAAATTATCATCTAAATAAAATAAACCAGTAATAACAATTATGGGCAATTACATGAGCAAAAAATTGTGAATAAAAAAGACATCTTTTCTCTGGAAAACCAGAAACATTAATAGTCTTTGGGTTTCATATTAAAAAGAAGTCAACCTGAACTTACAAATTATCATCTATTTTCATCTAGTGTTCAACTGCCAAAATGCAACAACTTTCCTTTTCCTTGATCAGAGAACTAATTCTGGTAAGGCTAATCCTATTCTTCCTGAAAATCTCTTTTCTCTTGATTTACAATGACATTACATCATACTTGTTCTTTTACTATCTGTTCCTTCTCATTTTACTTCAGTAGTCCGTTTTCTTCCTTGGACATACTAAATATTGTCATCACCTAAAATTCTGTTCTTCACTCTCTCTTCTGTTTCTACATTTACTTGATGATCTGAGTGGTGTCCACCTATAAAGATAATTACCAAATCTCTTTTTCAAGTTCTGACCAATTTGCTCGGCTAGTTCCATACTGACAGTTGTCTGAGGAACATCTCCATCTAGGTGTCCTACTAGCACTTCAAACTCAACAAATCAATTCAAATTAACTTATCATTTGTTCTTTCCTCAAACAGAGCCTTCCTCCTAACTTCCTTGATTCTGTAAAAAAAAAAACATCACTCATGCTCAAATATTTGAGTCATCTATAAATGACTGTTTTTTGCCTCTTTTTGAATCCATAGTGCTTAAAACAGTGCCTGGTATACAACAGGTAATTAATAGATGTTTATTGATTGACTGATTGCTTTTCTCAACTTGTTCCTCTCTTCAGATGTCTCCCCTCTTCATTTCTCCTAAGAAATTCCACCCATCCTTCCAAGACAGCTGAAATGATGCCTCCTTTTGGGGGGCAGGGAGGAGGAAATCACCTGAATCCATCCCTCCCAAATTTAATCTCTCTCATGCTCTGAAACACAAAACTGTCCAAGCAATTGCTGTATCTACTTTGTTTTATAATTATTTGTGGAGTGGTTGCCTCCCTACTGGATTCTTAAGTTCTTTGAGGCCTAGGACTATCTATTTTTTTGATATATTATCTTACACACACATTGCTTTGCAAACAGCAGGTGCTCAGTATTTGGTCAATTTAACTATCATGTTCCTATTAGATCTCTATTCCAAAGAGATCAAAGAAAAGGATTTATATATACAATATTCATAGCAGATTTTTTTTTGGAGGAGGCAAAAAACTGGAAAATGAGGGGATGCTCATCATTTGGGGAATGGCTGAACAAGCTGTGCATGATTGTGATAGAATACTTTCTAGCTATAAGAAATGAACAGAAGGATGTTTACAGACATGGCAAGATCTATATGAACAGATGCAAACTGAAATGAGAAGAACCAGGAGATCAATGTGGACATAAACTGCAATGCTATAACCATGATCAACTAAGAAAGATATGAGTACTCTGATCAATACAATGATCCAACATGAACTCTGAATGCAAACTATGAGAGAAATAATTTTCTCTCATCGTTAGAATAAAGGAGGAGTGGCTAATGTGGAAATGTTATGCATAATTTCACACATAATTAATATGCTGCTTGCCTTCTTGGTGGGTGACACAAGGGTGGGAGGAAGAGAATTTGGAACTCAAAATTACAAAGAAAAAATTTTTTTAAATAATGTTTTTAAAAATTTAATTACATATGCTCTAGATATTAACCATATTTTGTCTCTAGGACCCACAGACTGAAAATGTGATTTAAAAAAAAAAAATGAACATGTATATTGTGACAAATTGTTATAATGGAATGCTACCAAAATTTTTGCAGCCAAATTCAGTGTTCTGTTTACATTTATTTAATTATGGTTCAAAACACTAGGGATTTCATTAACATTTTAAAAGTTTGAATCCAGGAAGAGGAAAGAAGAAGACATCAATCTAATTTTATTTTTACTAACTATAATGTTTTATGGCCATTTAATTTCTTCTGTCTGGAGAGTTCAATTTTTACAATCAGAAAGGTAAGAAAAGCTAACAGTAATGATTATTTAAGAGCTTGATTTAAAAAAAAAAACCTTTAAGTAGTCTGGCTTACTCTCTAATTTTTTTTACATAAATAGCATGTAATCAAGTATTGTTATTTATAGAACTTGACTTATGGAGAAAAGTCCCAGAGAAAGAAGTTATTTTAGAAAATTTACTTAAAACTAGATTGAAAAATGCTATTACTTTGGATCTTGGCAAAGACAATTTTTATACACAAAGGTATTTTTATAACGGGATTCTTCATATCTAAAAGGTCTTTATTTTGTGGTACCATAAATAAAGTCTCTCTAAGCTACTTTACAAGAAAATAGTGAAATTAATCACTAAATACTATTCAAAAGTCACGATGACAGATAAATAGTAATTCTGGAAAAGAGTACAATCCTTCTCTCACCTAGGTCCATGATGAAATCACCTATAAATTAAAATCAATTTAGTCCACACATTCTACAGCCTAAATGATTCACTTTCTGTCTATTTTTAGGGATGTATGGGAGAAGAAAGTTCAAGACAATAAGATGAACCCAAGTATACTAAAAACCTTTGCAATTTAGAAGAAGACTTCAGAAAATTTTGGGCTCACTGGATCTGAGTATATGACATATCAATTTTTCTCTCTGGTACATCCTTAGCATATTGACATTCATTAAAACACAAAAGCAAAACAAAAGCAACCCAATGTAAACTGGGATTAATAGTAAATTTTTTTTTTTAACCAACTAAAAGTAAGCTGATTCACATGACTATAACAGAGGCAAATTGTTTCACTCAATTTTTTTATTTTCTTCAATAAAGTTCTCTGTGTCTTTTAGGATTGTGCTAAATGAAACCCCAAATCAAAGAGAAACACTCACAAAATTTGTAAACTTACCCCTCCTGACAACTTAATCACCCTGACTTTGGAGCTGACATGTGGCCCATCTCCACTACCACTGTTCGCCCGCTGCATGACAGTCCTTTTCATTCCAGGTTTCATTTCCTGGGGCTGGCCTTGTATCGATGCCACTCTAGTAGTCTGTACTGGGGCTGGCAATTCGTCCATGTCAGGAGGCTTTGTTTGAAGTACTTTGTGAGATGGCTGGGCCGGAGTTTGAGGTACTGTTCTATTCTGTCTCAACTGTTTCATTGGTTTCATTGGTTGTCCTTGGTATTGCAAATTAGCACCAGCTTGTACAAAATTTGAAGTTTTGGGCTGAACATTTGTAATAGTGATGTCTTGCTTTTTTACAAGAAGTCTGTTTTTTACATTTTGCCTAACTTGTGCACCAGGATAAGGGAGCAAGGGACTCCCATTGGTGGGCGAGAGTGACGGCTGCTCCTCCTGCTGTACTGGGGGCTGTGGGGTATAAGGCTGCTGTTGCTGTTGTGCAAGTCTTTCAAGTAATTCCCTCTTTCTAGCACCAGCCTGCTGCTGCCGTCTTAGTTCCTTTTGTTTCAAGATTTCTTCTCTTAAACGTTTCTGTTCTTCTATCTTTAAACGATACAACCTGGTTTCTTCATCTTCATCAGGGAACTAAATAAGGAACATACATTTTTTTGTTAATATAGTGTAATGCATATGGCCAATCCAAATAACCAATCAGAACTACTAAAAATCGTATCTACTCAAAACCTTCATTCACTATTTGTGTAAAACCATTCAAAATCTGCTTTAAGATTTCCCCCCCCAGGATGTATTTCCCATTCAAATACAACTTCCTTGCCTCTGGAAGGGAAAGGTTACCCCCTAGCTAAAGCTAATTTGGGAATCTTATCAGAATATTAAAAATGAAAGCATGTAAATTTCTACTCATTTAGAAGTTTCTGAAACCAATTAAAGTATTCATTTAAGTTATCAAAATATGTTTCAAATGGAAATGGCAACATACCAAAGCAACCCGCTGTCACACACAGGTTTTATCTTGCTCTTTTCTGACAAACTAACAAAAGGTAGGGTAGTAAATGACCTGAAAGGCCCTGATTAGAACTATTGATTTTTCTTACAGAATTTTCAGGCTGATCTCAAACTCATTTGTCACACAATAATTGGTTATAATGAACAGCACAAGTCAATCTCTCTGACCTTGAACTCATGCACTCTCTTCAGAATCAAAATGTTGCCAAATGCAGTGTTGGAATATTAATGGTATATATAGAATCTTTTAATATTCTAGTCAACAGCCTTTCTGAAATCAACTTTACTGTGTGCCAAATAACCTTTGTAGAGGCTTTACAACTTTCCAAAAAAGTACTCATGAGAAAACAAAAACAAAATATTTAAAAACATTCTGATTATATATATTCTAAAAAATTTACATTTTCCCTTCCCCCCCCAGAATATTCATAACAAAATACTACCTCATCCATCCATTACTTATTTGGCAAACAATTTGAAACATGGTCAAAAACCAGGAAGCAAAATAAAAAGGTCTTTGCACAAACAAATTTAATACCCAAACCAAAAAACTGAAGCATTTTATTCATTCTCACTAAAGGTCTTTTTACTCTTACTTAAAACACAATACTGACAAGATTGGTTATTCAGCTTCTAAGTTTATAACAGACGAAGAACAGTAAATTAGGAGGAGGGAGTAAGGTAAACCTACAAAAATTAGAGAAGGACAACAGAAAAACCATTAAAAGTAGAAAAGAAAGTAGCCTAGGGCTGTATATGGTGACCAGATCTACATACTTCAATGGCTCCTAAAAGAGCTTATTGTACTACCAGAGTATATAGTAAGTTACATTAATAAGATGATACTAAGTCATCAAGAAAAAAGATTAAAACATGGACAGTCAATGTGCTCTCTTAGGAAAGCACAGAAATCTTTGATAACATTTAAAAAGGCTTCCATCAGATATGCTTATGCTCAAGGAGTAAATTCTTCAGGTATCCAGAAGAACTCAGTCCCTATGGATTTGAAATAGTTCTGCTTACACTGCAATGAGAATTGTCAACTATCTGTTTTGTCATCAATTAGTCACAACAATATATTAGCTTCATTCTGTGTGCCATCACTATTAACCATTTGTGCAAGTTTTGGGAAGTTAAGTCAATGGCAATATTAACCTGAATAAAAAAAAAAAGAGGAATATTAATTTTTTTTAATGTCAAATACAAACAATGCTGTCTGGGAGCTATTACTTTCCTTCAATAATGCAGTAAAACATTTTAAGTTATTAAGACTGCCCAAATTAGCATCTGTGATCATAGTTAAATAAATAACTTCTCATTGTTCATTAGGCAAATTCTAATTGGCCCTGAAAAATTTGTCTTCAATACTCTCATAAAAACTGCCTTAGAAAGCAAACTACTATTATGAAATTGGTAGAATCATATATAAATATTTATTATCAAGATAAATAAACCATTCCAAGAGACAAGCTGGGAAAAAAAGTTTAAAGTGGTAATCATTTTTATTTATCTTAATGTTTCTTTCTTTGTAATTATACCTCAAAGTAGAAGTTTCCCAAACCAGTATAGTTTTTAATCTACAGGGAAATTTATCACTATATGATGAAAAGTAATACGATGATGAAACCTTTTATAAAAGAATTATTTCTACAAAGCAAATAATCATCAACATATTTTGTTAATCCTATTACAAACTTGTTTAGCTTTACAATAAGCAAAATAATGGTCACTTTTTTCCATGAAGATGTTATGAATATTAAATTTGACAGCTAAAGGTAAAGAGACTAACATTAAGCATTAATAAAATGTGTGTAGAACAATCTGACTCAAATTATATTTTTGGATCTGTGATAAATGCCATAAAGTTGCTAGAAGTCCTCAGAGATGTTTTTAATGAAAAAAGATGATTTTCATTCACATGAACCAAATTAAAAGTCACTAGTGAAATATAAAAATATTAGTATTTTAAGATCAACAAAGCTCTAGGCTAAGGAGAAAAAATAGAATTTTAGTAGTTTCCTAGAATCTTGAATTTCAAAGATACTGAACACTGATCACACACACAGACACAGACAGACACACACACACACACACAAGAGTTTTCTAAAAGGCGCTTAATGCTAGCCTTGAAATAATATCACCAAAAATATCTTTGATATAAATAAAAATTTAATTGTATCAAAGGACAGATTCTATTGGTATCATTCAGATTGCCTTGATGCTTAACTCTGGCAACACATATGAATTTTATTAAATGAAAAGTTAAAGATACAATTTATCAATTACCTTCTTCACCTAAGACATCTATGTCAGCCCCTCCAAATTAAGCAAATTCAAAAAATTCCCCAAATCACCCTATCTTCTCCTAATGCATCTCTGTAAATAAATTGGCAAGAAAAAATAAATTTATAGGATATATCAGATTTACAAAATTTAGAATTTTTTTGCTTATTCATTTTATACTACATTTATTCCTTTTGTATACAAGTTATGCATTACATAGCTACATAAATATCACCAATAAATTTTTTTATCCAGTAAATAATTAGTGGCCAAAACCATATCAGGTGTGACAATACACAAAAATAAGGAATAAAGACCAAATGTACAAATAAACGAATCCAATGGAATATTTATCCATAGATGAAAGGTGCTATCTGATTTGATCTAAAATGATTCAAAAGAATTACAAGCTTGGAGAAGGTGAAGCTAGAGAATATTTCACCAATTCATTTCCAATTATAAGAGTCAGGAAAGAAATGTAAATGAGATAAGGTTGAACTAGATTAGGTTTCTGAAACTCCTTCCAGTCTTCCCATTTATAACCCTCTAACTTTAAAAATTTAAAAAAAAAAAAAAAAAAAAAAAAGGATTTCATGGAGCATTTGAATAAAGGAGGGAACTGACAAATTGAGTACATGATAGCTTTCCAAACAAGGGTTACATATTGAAAAGAGATCTATTTGTAGAAGTAAGCCTTCACAGAGGAGCAGAAGAGAAAGCTTAGAGGTTTAGACCTCAGCCAAAAATGACAGGAAGCCATGGATATTTTAGAGTGAGTGACACAGTCAAAACTACGCAGATATTCACTTTGCTTTCACAGGACCACTCCTAGAGATATCAATGTGAAAACTGAATATGCAATATACAGGAAAATAGTCAAGACAATAAATTAGGCCTCATGATGATTAGTAGTAACTTGTACATCTTAACGGATAAATGGTTAAAAGATAAATAACAGGAAAAGAAAGGACTAACTCATTTTGAGAAAAGGAAAATCCAGGAAAAAGTGGCAGGATCTTTTTGAGGAAAGCAAGACAGTGAAGAACTAATATATATGAATAGAAGATTTTGGTTTGACAGGTAGAAATGTATTAAAACAACAATCTTACCTCTGGTTCTGTTTTTACTTCTACTTTAGCTTGAACCACGGGACTGACTGGTTTAACTTTCATTTCAGTCTTTCCCTGTGGGGTTCTGACACCTACAACAGATCTTGAAGGGGGTGGGGTGCTTGTAATTGGTTTCACTTGTGCTGCAGGTGTAGTAGAGCAACGGTTGTTACTCATTTCTATAACATGGGATGGTGCTATTGGTAATTCACGCAAATTGCTATTTCTTGGAGCAGTTGGCTGCATTTGCTGAATTGGCCGCTTGACAACATTCTGTGAAGCTGCACTCTGTCATAAGAAAAAAGATACCTACTAATCAGAAGTAGATATTAGGGAAAAAATGTACATAAATAAGAAAACAGTACTATAATCAGGGTAATTCTCCTCACCCCCAGTCCCTCTGTTTATACTATTATTTACCCAAAACGTTGAAATCTCTGACATAATGAAGCACATAAATATTTTGTAATTCTATGCAAGAGATTTCCAGCTATGTTTTTTAAAACTTATGCAGTACCAGCTGAAACAATAGAGACAATGGTAACCAGTGTCAGACCAGCCAGTAGAGACATTATCAATAATAGGCTCATACTTCTACCCAAATTGGAAAAGCCAATTTGTCAGCATCAAACATGTGATTTAATATTCGTTTAGTATGAAAAAGAAAGTTGACTATCACAAGAGATGAACCTCATTGAAGGATAAGTATTTTAATAAAAATGGCCACTGATGGGCAAAAAACAAAAACACAAACACAAACATCCAGTAGACAAGGTAATTTTCCAAGAAGGTATGTCTCTTAGAAGAGGAAAAATATTCCAAAAGATGTGTACAGAGCCCACAACACTAATAAGCATGGCCTGAACCACATTAAAATATAATCGAGAGGGACAGCTAGGTGGCGCAGTAGATAAAACACCAGCTCTGAAGTCTAGAGGACCCGAGTTCAAATCTCATCTCTGACACAATACTTCCTAGCTGTGTGACCCTGGGCAAGTCACTTAATCCCAATTGCCTCAGCAAAAAAAAAAATAAATAAATAAAATAAAATATAATTGAGAAATACTTAACAATAAATTATGCAGCCTGCAGGGATGCTTTTGGACAGCATAGTGCCCTCCTCTCCAATTCCTATTTGATTTTGACAGCAATGCTTCAACGCAACATTTCTTAAACTAAGGGTCTAGACTCTAAAGTTTGGCAACAGTAAAGGCATCAAATATTCCGCCAAGATTTAATTCTTTATGCAAAAATAAACAAGCAATCCATCTCATTAGTATGCAAATGTGTTTTTGTGTTTAATAAATGACAAAAGTATATGCATACCAAAGAACTGTTTTAAAATAAATTTCTTTAGAATTTCTTGTCAATAAATGTTTGATTTGACTATTTTATTTACCTATATACATGGGGTCAATAAAAATATTTCAGACAAAAAAAGGTCATGAACAGAAAAAGTTTAAGAATTCCCATACTTTTAATAACATATCTTAGAATGGAAATATACACAGACAAGTTGTACACACAACACAGCCTTCTCCCATTAGAGTACAGTATATCTGAAGAGAGAAAGTGGGAAAAGTCATATCTTAGTGTAAGGATTATATTTTAGAGGGAGGTACTATGTGTGCAGTGTGAGAGTTCCAGAGTCTGAATTTGAATCCCATTTTTTGCTCGATACCTGTGAGGACCTTTCAAAAATCACCACCTCCCTCAGTCTTAAGTTTCCCTCTCTGCAAAATAAAGTCCATTTAATCTCTATATCTTTGATCTTAATAATGACAAAGGTCATACAAATAAGAGATGTTTTCCAGAAGATTCCTGAGGGAGATGGGAAACTGAAATAGCATTTTTTAATCAACAGGAACAGGAATAAAAAATTTCATTCTTTATACTGGTATTTTCAGTGCCTACCACAGTGTAAATGCTTAAGAGCTATTGCGCTCTGAGATGATTCAGTTTGCATGTTTTACACATAGAACTTATGAAATCTATCATTGTTTTAAAAAAGTTATGGATCATAACAATCCATCTTCCCATTAGAGCCCCATAACATTCACCGAGGGGATAAAAGAATAGCTTTTCAATAGTAGTCACAGCAGCTAATTTCTTCCTGAGATAAGGATTGTTAATAGTCATCTTTTTTACTTATAAGAAGAGACCAAAGTGGTAAATGTTCAAAACTGTAAGCCTTAAATAAAAGTGGAGACCACCTAAAAAGCATAGAATATGTATTTTAACATATTTAACATATATTGGACTACCTCCCAGCTCGAGGAGAGGTGGAGGGAAGGAGGGGGAAATTTTGGAACAAAAGGATTTGCAAGGCTCAATGATGGAAAAATTACCCATGCATATGTTTTGTAAATAAAAAGCTTTAATTTAAAAAAAAAAGTAACAGTTTTCTAATACTCTATTTTTTGTACCCCTCTCTATATGTATAGCCATTCTTTTTTAAAAATCTGAAGCTGAAACAAGAAAACAACTATAAAAATATTGGTTTTTCTTCAGAAAGTGTATGTGTTACATTTGAATACATATATGTAATAAGCACATGCATACATGCATGTGCATGCATATACACAACTGAAGTCATAAGTTTTCTAAATATTATCAATGAGAATATACGGGGCTGTTGGGGGGGAAGGAGGAAGAACTTAGGAGAAATATAATAAAAGTCTGTATAACAATGATTTAAAAGCATTCAAAATATTGATTTATACTTACATGTCTTGGACCCTGTCGCTGAGGGCACTGCATTCTATTGTTATTTTGCTGGGGCTGAGAAGTCTGCATGTGAGGCCTAAATGGTGGCTGAGACATGGGCATCAGAGGTGGTGGTGGGACAGAAAGGTGGTGGTGATGCTGATGCTGAGGCTGATGCTGCTGAGGTTGGTGCTGAGGCTGGTGTGGTGGTTGGTGCTGAGGTTGGTGCTGGGGTTGATGTTGGGGCTGGTGTGGAGGCTGATGCTGGGGTGGAGGCTGATGTGGAGGTTGGTGAGGAGGTTGGTGTTGGGGCTGAAGCGGGGGCTGGTGTTGGGGCTGATGCTGATGATGTTGTGGTTGATGCTGGGGCTGTTGTTGTTGATGTTGGGGCTGCTGCTGCTGTTGAGGCTGAGGCTGGGGTTGATGTGGTGGTGGTAATGGCGGATGCAAGGGTCCCTTCAAAATTCAATGAGAAAAAGAAAAAAAAATTAAGATACATATTTGCATTTATTTTACTCTAACATCAATTTCTTAGAAAAACCCAATCTTTGGGGGGACAAATTTTAGATGGTCCTAATTAAGTTTCATTTTAAGGTCTTTATTAATGATTGTAATATATTCTCATTTATGCTCAAGTATAACCTTAAAGTTTAATAATAATTATCCCTACTTTAATATGACTAAAATTTGGTTCTCTTCTAAGATAAATTCCATTCTTCAATATAAATATGCATGTTGAATCTATAAAATGTGTTGAATTTGAACTTATAAGAAACCAAAAATATCATATCTCTGATATTTTTATGGTGAACTTGAAGGAAAAAAAGATTCTTCTGTCAAAAAGGCTCTATAAAGACAGGGCATTATATCACACTCAAGATTCATTTTTATCAGCAGAGGGCACTCAAGACTTTCAAATAGTAATATTAAGTGGCCAGCATTATCAATATTTCTTATCCAGAATACATACAAATCTTTCCAGTACATCCTTTAGAAGAGTAATTTTAAATAACTTCACAATCCTCCCAGAATTAACTAACTTAAAAAATCATTTCAATGGTGAAAATAAAAAAAATTCTAATTTAATTAGCAGTAATATAAAATCTTAACATTAATTTGTTCATTTCCCAAAGAAGGTCATTGCTTTTGATTTTCAAATACTATTGCCACAAGTTAAATTATAGGGACATAGATTATATTTATAAAGTCCAGCAAATAAAGTATTAATAAGATTATTAAGCTAATCATCATTTTCTCAATGGCTACAAGATATATATCACTCTAAATGTCAAATTTGCCTAAATTTGATTGAAATGAAAGCAGTTTTATTATTCACCTTCCATACCTGCATGTTAGGCTGTGTGTGTGTTGGAAGAAATGGCTGTCCTGGGCCAGGTAAAAATGGTTGTCTAGGAGGAATGAAAGGCCGTGTATTTGCGGAGCCTGGTTGGTTGAAGTGAAGAATCCCCACTGGACCTGGAGGTTGAATGTTTGGTCTTACAGGCCTTTCTCTGGGAAATACTGGTTGCTGTCCCTGTTGATTAAATGCTGGTCCAGGCTGAGTAAAAGGCAAGGGATTCTGGGTAGGAACAGGATGACTGCTATTAAGAATCGTGGGAGGTGGTGGTGGTGGAGGGGGACTTCGTTGCTCAAACAAAGGATGGCTCGGGAACCTTGGTTCTCCTGAAACTGAATGATATTAAAAACATTATCTTCTTGATAGAGAATATGAACTTCTTAGTATCATTTTAAGATGAAACAGAATTAGGTTAACTATTACTGACTATAGGGTTGAAAGTTCAACTCAGACTCAAAGAACAAATTTTCCCCTTTCCGACCAAATCATGTCACTAGATGTGTTCTTCTTTTAAAATAACAGGTATAAACCAATTAAATTCAAATATATAGCTTAACATGTTACTCTAATTATGTTTCTGTTACTTTTCTTTAAAGGTTCTATGTTGACTTGGATAGTACTTCATTTTTTTCCTGATGATACATTTGAATGCTTATGACGAAAATTCATTTTAAAAATATAAACAAAATAAACAATTATTAAATATTTTCTATCTATTCATCCCTTTCTTGTTCAACATCTTAAAAAAAAAAAAAGGAAAGAAAGAAATCCCACATGCCTGGTGGAATGGAATTAAAACAACATATAAGTAACAAATTTAATACTAAGAACATAACTAGTAGACTTATATTAACAAAATTATTTGAAATCACGTAATTCCTTCTTAATATACCTCCTAAGAAGAAATGGTCTCTGTCCTGAGGAGGTGGTGGGGCTCTCCATTGGTCCTGGAGAGGAAGCCGTGGGGGCTGGCTAAAACTCGTAGGAACAGGCCCAGGAGTATGTTGTGGAAATTCTGGAGGAACCTAGTAAATAAAATAAAATTAAAAAAAAAAAAAAAAAAAAGAAATATAACCAAATTATGAAAAGGCTTGAAAATTTCTGAAATATTCACACAGAATATAAAGTTTTTCCTTGAAAATATTTATTGATTTATTAGTTATTTTTGATATTCTACATAAGTAGGCAATCAAAATGGGAAATGATACCTCTATATTAAATGGTATATCTAGAAGTGAATTCACTGTTTTAATAACATAGTTGTACATTCCACTATATGTACCACATGCTATTTTTCCCAAGCTTTATTGAAATCCATGTAATTATTGATCTTCTTTCCCATTAAAAAGCTGGATGTCTACTTTAGAAAATGCACCTGATATTTATCTGCTTAACTTTGCCACCTATTTGGTCAACCCTAAGCTACAGAAATGAAGCAGCTTTAGTTCAAAGAGGGAAAAAAAAATCAATTTGTAGAATAATAAAATTAAAAATATTGAATAAAATCATGGCTATTTTTGAAAATGTGTATATAGTTTTTAAAAACCAAATTACTCTAAATATTTAATAACCAATACAAAATGGTTTGACTGACAATAACAGTAACAGCTAATACAGCATACAAAGCCTTTTACATGTGTATATTATCTCTGTTGGTCCTCATAACAAACTTTTAAGGTAGTTATTCTTATTGTCTCACTTTAAGGATAAGAAAACGGAAGTTCAGGGTGGTTAAATGACCTACCCCATTGGTTACATATTTAGTAAGTTAAGGAAAAAAGCTCTTTTAAATAATTAAGCTATTAAGAATATTGCTTATATTCAGACTTATTAAGCAGTTAGAATTGGAAGTCTTTAGAGATCTTCTAGTCACAACTGCTTCATGTTAGTCAGCAGAGCCTGCAGGACATACCATATAAACAAATAAGCAAAAATATGATCATTTCAGAAGGAAGTGAATACTAAGTGGAGTAACAAGGAAGGTGCATTTTGAATAAAGCTTGGAAAACTAAGAGATAAGAGGACAGTACATTTCAGGTAGTAGGGCCATCCCACCCATGCCAAAAAATGGAGTTAGGAGATGGAATGACAAATTTGAAGGAAAGGACATTGGCCAATTTGGCTGGGAGGCAGAGTATGTGAAAGGTGATAAGGAATACATCGGAATAAGTAGGCTTAAGAAAGCTGAGGAATCTGCATTTAATTCTAGAAGAAACAGGAAATTACTGAATAGGGTTAGGTGCTTTAAGATAGACTCCAACTCCCTTCTGAAATACCATATTTTTAAAATATAGAGCTCCCATATAATTTCAGATGGCAAATAAATCAGTAGAAATGAATATTAGTAGCTAAAGATGAAAAGAACTTTACAAATGAGAATATACGCTTACTTATAAACTTTTTCACCTCTAACAAACATGTTATTTAATAAAATTACTTAATACAAATTGAAGACTACAAAAATACCTTGCTTTTTTATGTAATACTTCATAAATCATAATTTTATTTTGATTAGAATACACTGGGGAAAAAAAAAAAACAAGATTGCTTCACTATCTCTTGCTAAATATCTACTGGGAATTTCAAAACAGGTCCAATTTGTACTCACCTTTCTTCTGCCACTAATGAAGTCTTTATTCTACAACTGAAACTCTTCTGGTTCTTATAATTCATCAAGTGTATATATATGCATACATACAAACGTATATGTTCATATATACGTATCAATAAACAATGAGCAAATTCTTATTTATATAAAGAATAAATTTTGTAATTCATTTGCATGTTTATGTATAGAAAATAAACCATCATAATTTATTCATTTAAATTTATATAGTGACAAGAAAGATATTAAATATCAAAACTGGTATACCAACTAAGACTCTGATTCTAAAGAAATAGGATTCTTTCCTTCATGTCATGCTGTATCTCTAAATTTCTCCCTCAGTCCATTTCCCCTCCTACAATATTAACCCTTCTCTTACTATCAAGTGACTCCCTTTTACTTTATAACACACCTCTTCTCCTTAAGAAACTTTCATATCAATCTACCCTTTTTCTCAAAGCTTTAGTCGCATCTCTCTCTTCCCTCTTACAGTCAAGTCTTTAATTAAAAATAAATAAATAAATAAATGAAAATTTTAAAACAAAAAAACCACCAACAATCCACACTTACTGCCTCGAGGGCAAAAACTGATTCTTTTTTTGTGTCAGAAACATTTAATACAGTGTGTATCTCTCTCTTTCCCCCTGATCCCTCCATTCCCCTCCTCTTCTCCCTCTCTTCTCTCTACAAAGCACATTAGCTTGAAATGAGTCTTACTAAATTATACTACTTCCAAACCATGTAATTCAATTGCCATAGTATCAAATGCCTATATCTGACTAAAATAAACTGGGGAGAAAACTAAAATAAAGCTCAGTAACTTCAGTGTCTTTCGAATTAACTATCTGTAAAATTTCAATTTGTAGATCTGAAAAGTCTAAATACATGCATGTTAATTTATTTACTTGCTTACTTTATTTAGGGTAGAAGTTACATGTTATTGATAAATTACAACTAATGGATCTAGTTAAAAAATGTTTATTAATATTCTGATCTAAAAAAGAATTAGAAGTCTACTAATATGCCAGAGATCTCCGTCTTAGTATCTCTTATTTTGTTTAAGTCACCCTCAAAATCCCTCAACATCATTCTCCATTAGCTACTCATTTGCTCTTTCAAATTTGTGATGAGGTAGTCCTTCTCTTGGTTTAGTCCAACCCCACTCTATGTTTCTGCTTTTGATCCCTTTTCCCCTACTATTTCTTCCAAGAGCTTGCTATTTTGATCACTGCTTCACACCCCACTTCAACTTTTCACCTTTTTGTCTATTTCTTTCTTCCCAGATTCCTATAAATCCAAAAGTCCCAATATCCTGACCACCTTTGCATGGTCCTTACCACCCTCTCAAAGTTAACACCTTAAATTTTTCTCCTCTGTTTAATATCCAACCTCCTAGAAAAGCCATTGATATTCATTGTTTTTATTTCCCCTGATCCCCTCTTGACTTTGATTTCTAGTTTCACCACTAACGTGAAACTACTTTCTATGCTTATGAATAGAGAGCAGCCTTTTTTTCTTAGTTCTCATTTTTCTTGATCTCTTTGGCATTATTTGACATTGTTGATTGTTTCCTCCCTCTTTTACTCTCTCCTCTCTGGATTTTCATTAGACTGCTCATTCCAGTTCTTCTCCTTGTTTGACTACTCCTTAATCTCCCTTGCTAGATTATCATCAATGTCTCATGTTATAATGGCAGGTGGATTCCACGCCCACTTGGGAAGGCTCAGATATGGGTATATCTGTCTCTCTAACATCTCATCTCATGAGCTCAATCCAGACAAAATGGCAATCAATTTAATTCTCACATTGAGCTATCTTAACTCTGTCCTTTTACCTCATGTTTTCTTTCCCTTTTTCAAAGTATCAGAAAATAACCACTGCCTCATTCAAGTCATCTGCCATTAAAATTTTAATTCCCTCAATATCCTTTGAGGACATTAAGTTTTTAGGGGAATAGTTTTTTCTTTTTCCCTTGTTAGAATGTTAACAAAACATGTTCATATAGTTCCGTTTAGTTGCTCAAATAAGCCTACTTTTATAAGTTTCTCTGGAATCTTTCCCTGGTCTTTTTAACTGGACTACTCAAATATCATCTACTACACTAACAATCTTTATTATTGCCCCTCTGGGATCATGTATAACTTTGCATTAAATTATTCTTATTTTTAAGCTGAAATCTTTTTTTGGGGGGAGGGGAATGTTCTCATGTTGGTTTTTCAATGCAACTTCTAAAAAACTACGATGCTAATAAAGAGAATCCAACATCTCCTTTTCAGAAAAAAGTTCTAGGTCTGTAGATCCTGACTTATTTCCTTGTTACTTTGTTTCTTTCTGGATGCTTACAATATTTTTTCAGTGGTGAGGGTTATGCTATTCTTAGTAATCTTCAACTTGTGATTCTTTCTAGAAACTAGTGAATTTTTACTGCCTTATTATCTTCTAGTTTTATTATTATTAGTTACTATCTTATTATCCTCTGATTTTAAGAAATCTGAGCAGTTTTCATTGATGATTTCTTAACACAGTATGCAGCCTTTAAAAAAAAAAAAATTATGGATTTTAGAATCCAAAAATTATTACCTCCTTTGTTTTCTATGTCATTTTTAAGATAACAAATATCTTACATTTTCTGTTCTTACAATCTTCTGATTTTGTTCTGATAGTCTAACTGTCTTTTAAATCACTGATTAGTCTAGTGTGATTTTCAAGGAGTGATTTTCTTGTGAGTTTTATTAATTTATCTTCTACGCTATTAATTCTCCTTTCAATTCTTTCTTTAAAAGCTTTATTTCATTCCCCCCCCCCCCCCCCTTGGTTTACTTCTAGATATTTATGTACTCTGAATGGAAAATCCACTTTTTCCTTAGGGACTCTTTATAGTTATTGAGACAATTTTTAAGGGATCTTTAGACTTATAATATTTTTAAAATAATGATCATTATTTCCTCTTGATTTGCTCATGTTTTCAGTTTTATTTCCTAAATTGGGATTTAATAAATACTTTTCTGCTGATCTTTTACTCAATTCCTTTTTCATCCTACATATACAACCACAAGCCAAGTCTTCTCCTAGTCAAAAAACTCCAACAGCTCTCTATTACCTCTAAAAGAGCCTTATTTGGGCCCTTAAAAGCCTTTCATGATCTTACTCCAGCTCATCTTTCCAAGTTTGTGTCACATTACTTCCCTTCAAGCATTCTACAATGCAAGCAACTTAGCTCCCTTCCTTTTAAAAATAGGAAGATGCCCTTTCACATCTGTGTCTTTGCACTATCCCTATTTCCAGAATGTATTCCCTCTTCCCCTCTACTTTTAGAACTTCAGATGAATCTTATCTCATGGGTTATCATCTTCAGGAAACCTTTTCTAATCTCTTAAATATTAGTAGTTTTAATGAACTTTGACTTTTAAATGTCTTCTCCTTCTTTCCCTCCTTTCCTCTGTGAGAATGGAAGCTGCCTTAGAAATGGAATTGTTTTTCATTTTGCCTTTGTATATACATCATTTTTAACAAACTATAGATGATTCATAAATATATGTTACCTTAGCTTGTTCCATGAATGAATGAGAGAAGTATGAGGGATATCTAATATGATAAATCAAGATCAAGTTTCAAGATCCTTGTGTCAGGTTGGAATGCTGGGGTAAAATCAATAATCTTAAATTTCACAGGAGGAAAATGTAAAGTTTAAATTTAAGTATTAAAATTCAACTGTCAAAGAATAAGGGAAGCAATTCATATATATATATACAAAACCATGAAATAAGCCACACAATTTTTAATGTCTGCAAAGAGCTGAAATTTTAAAGGTAATTCTTAAAGTTGCCTAGCATAAAACTCAATTTCTATAAATTCAAAGGATATAGATTTGAGTCAAATCTACTGGAATTTGAATTTGAGAATCTGGACTACTTGGATTTTTCAACCTCAGTCTTTTCGCTGAATAAAGATTTACTTAGCACTGTTTAAGAAATATTAAAATGGATAATTAGGCTAAGATTTTTATAAGATAATTAAGCCTAAAGAAAAACATGAGTGTTAGAGGTCTGTAAAGGTTCTATTAAGTGAGGAAAAACCTAATATATATTAAAATATGAAAAGAAGGATTTTGATAGCTTTTAAGATATAGTCAACATTCATATATATGCATACACACACACACACATACATGTATATGCATATAAAAGTGCTGAATAACTCATGAATCATCAGAACATGAAAAGATCATATGGGAAGAGATCAACAAAACCAAAATTCCAAAAGATGAAATATTTATGGTCCAAAATGCATTTCAGTTCATTCAAAGGAGTATTTTAAAATGTCTATAGAATTAGTAAGCATTCAAATAATCTCTCAGCAAATCCCTGCAATCCTTAGAAACCCAAGCAGTAACATATTTTTGTAGCAGTCTGAGATTTTTATTAAAAACTAACGGTGTCCCTCTCGTTCTCTCTAAAATGTCTCTAAAATGGCTATTTTAGGAACAACTAGTTTTGAGAAAAGGATGAAAAGGATGAGAAGATTTTCCTCAGATTTAACCTTGAAGGTAAGTTTTTTAAAAATTAGCAGGACTTCCAAAGGAGAAGAAGCCACTCAAGTTTTTCTTGTTAAATTTTACCTTATCTATAATGAGAAAGTTTATCTTTGAGGGGGAACTTGAAATAAACTCTCTAATGGAAGGAACTGAAAGCAACCATGAGGGGATCCCATAAAAGGTTAAGTATGAGATCTCATGTGTCCAATATAATGAAAGCTTTTGCATTAGGGCACCTAATCGCTAAAATGAAGTCAGAGAATTCATAAATAATTACAATTTTCATTAAATAACTAAAGTTAAGCCCCATTCGTTAGGTAACTCCAGAGTTATATGACCTCTTAGGGAATTTAGATATCAAATAAAAGATAAATGTTATACATGTACATGCACATTGAAGGACAGACAAAGAGAGAAAAAGAAAGACGAAAGAAGAAAGGAAGGGCTTATCCTTCAGAATGCATTTAGAACCTGATTTAAACTATTCCAGCAGCCATGGATGAAAACAGAAAAGCAGATGAAAGAAAACTCAACTGCCTAACTGCAGAAGAAAAGGAAAAAATTTCTATGATTTGGAATGCTAAAGAATTCAACTCTTTGAATTAGTTTGTCCTCTGCACCTATAAAAAGAAAAAAATGACATAAACTAGAAAGTTTTTAATTGGCAGTTAATCTGGAAGTAAGCTGGGTATCATACCAAGAGAATTACAGAATAAAACCTGACTTCTATAAATTTATAATCTGAAATGTGAACAGAGTACAGTCAATAATATACATTTTTAACAGAATAAAAAACTTTAAATTACATAAATTTAAAGCTTTTATAGTACAAATATTAGTAACATAATAATATTAGTGTTTGCTGTCTTATTACTTTAGCATTACATTGAATGACTATATACACAAAGAACTGTACTTATTAAAAGTGCAGTTAAGTAACTATAAAATCAGATGGAAATCAAAAACAATAACCATTGGGATTTCAGGTCCAGACTAGATGGGTTAAATTAAACAGTTATCTGATTAATATGGAAAGATTTCCCAAAAGGACACAGGATTTCAGAAGTTCATGACTTTATAAAGAAATGGCTTTGCAGGATAGATGGCAAAGTATACAAATAAATCACTCTGGAGAAAACTTAAGATAATAGTATATTATCCAGAATGGTTTTAAGTACTCGAATGAGGAATTTGTGTTTTGGCACCCCTTTAAGAATATTGTTTTGGTAGTTGTGGGGAAGACAAATTAGGAAGGGGACTATATGCAAAGAAACTAATTAAGGGACTGATTAGATGAAAAGAGGTGAAGAGGGCCTGAATTAGGGTAGTAGTCACATGAATAGAGAAAAAGAATTGAATTCTAGAGATCTTGTGGAGAAAGAATTAACAAGATATAGTAGGGGAGGAAAGTAAAGAGCCATAGATGGTTCTAAGACTGGTTGCCTGGAAGACTGGAGGTATTTTCAAAAGAATCAGAGAAGTTTTGGAGAGGCATAGATAGAAGAGGGAATATAAAGTTCCCTTTTAGGCATACTCTATTTGAGAAGTCCAATAGAAATCCCAGTTAAGATTTCCAATGTTGAAATTAAAATTCAGGAATATCAGACATGCATCTATAAAATCTATGATAACTGAACACTTGGAAGCTGATAAAATCTTCAAGAAAGGCTAAAGAGAGTGAAGAATGCCCTGGTTATACAGCTATTAAGTGGCAGATACAGGATTAGGAACCATTTTTTTTCCAACTCTGTTCAGAGCTTTTTATCCTAACATTATTTACAAATTTACTATGGCAAACTTGTCTTTATGTTAAAAAGTGAAAGATTAGCAATCTAAAGACTAGTCAAAATGTAATCTTCATTAACTTTTCTTTTTTAATGTGTGAGACATAACTACATAGAATTTGATATTTATTATTTGATATTATTTGATAATTATTTCTACCAAAACTATAATGTGGTTATTTTCCATAATTCATCACATAGTCACAAATCCTTCCTTCAACATGACTTTTATACACTTAAGCAATCCTGTCTCCTAACAGAACATAAGATATGGCTACTTTAATCCTTTCAAAAAATTGTATTATTTTGTATTTTCTTTTTATCCCTTTAAATATCCTTCCTAGTTAAGAAATTAACATTCTCTCATATAATTCCTATACAAATTGTACTTTTACTTTTCTACATCTCTTGTTAATTACATGATTTTATCTGTAATAATCTATTCATAGGATGCTGATAACTTTGGTTGCCAACCCCCCCCCCCCACCAAAAAAGACGAAAACTCTGCATAAATTGCTTAGCACAAAGTTAATCTTATAATACAAGGCATAAAGAGGATCTAAAGGCTATTATATGACTTATCAGCCTGCCTGAAAGGGTCACTCTGTACACTTTCATAAGACTAATTAAATACCTTAACAATGTCATTGAAACTTCATGAATCTTTCAATAAATTACAGCCTTCCTCTACAACATGTTTTCATTTATTAATCTAACTTAAAATGCAAAGTGCTATATAAAAAACCCTTCCACAGTTAAGTAGGGCCACTCAGTTAATACTGATTATATGGTTTAAATGCAAAGAATAATGATCCCTGTAACCTATGACACAATTAAAACTTATCACAATCTTTCACAAGATGTTAATCCTCTTATTTCAACACTGACCACAGTTTTTGCTTTTTTAAAAATCTTTCCCTAAAAACCTATTTTGGAAGATATTTTGCAACTCATAAGGCAAGAAGAAAGCTGTATATGGAATAGTTCTAGAAACTTAAAAATAAATAGGTATCAGCCAATCTTAGTCTTCACACTATAACTAAAATTGTAAAGTGAATTGACAGTTCATAAATGAGCACAATACTGATACCACAGGCTCCCAACTCTTATAAGGGCTCTACTAAGGACTGAAATGTTTCTTGATGACAGGAAAGTACTGGCTAGCAAATACACAAAGTCATCTTTGTTTTCATTTAAGTGTTATACGTATATGCTTTTCAACGACAGCTTATTTCATACATGCTAAAACTGATATTCAATGCTTAAGCAATTTTATTCTAGCCACAAATTTCTAATACAATTAAGATTCAAAATATCAGATATAATCTTACTTCTAGCCATTTCGCTAAAGTACAGTTTATAATTAATCCAGTCTTCAGATAGTCTTCATTAAAAATACACATTTCCATAACACCCACTACAATAAATAGAAATATAAAAACTATTTGAAGTTTTAGAAAATTCTACTTATTTTCAGGATTATAGAAACTAAAGGTTTTATGCCATTACTAAGTAGCTTGTACATACAATGCCTATTTCAAAAAAGAGAATTTGACTTGACATAGGAGATAATGTTAAGTTCAAAATTAACCAATTTTAAATTCCATTTTTACTAGAAGAGAGGGGAAAAAAAGCAGAGGTAGCTAGCAAAGCAGTTTGTAGAGTCAGAAAAGACTACAAGGTTCTCTTTAAATCTTCTATAAGAAAAGAAAGGTCAGTCTTTAATATTTAAAAAAGATCAGTGATTTTAACTCTGTAGCCACTTTGTCCACTGATATAAGATGACAACTTACTACCATCTCCAACTTAGGCCCTTCTTTCCTCTGACACTGCCACCATCCAGGTACAGGCCTCATCACATCATCCCTGGACTAGTGCAGTAGCCTGGCTGGTGGGTCAGCCAGCCTCAAGTCTCTTCTCACTCTAATTCATCTTGAGCTACCAAAACAATGTTCGTAAAATGAAGTGCCACCCCTCTTCATATCTGCCTTCTGGCTTCACTGGCTTCCTTCAAGTCTCGGCTAAAATCTACTCTTCTACAGGATGCCTTTACCAATCTTTTAAATTCTAGTTCCTCCCCTCTACTAATTATTTCCAATTTATTTTGAATATAATTTTTTGGTACATAGTTGTTGGTATGTTGTTACTTGAGAGCAGGCACTGTGATCTGCCTTTTTCTGTATCCTTAAGCCCTTCACATAGTACCAAGACATAGTACCATTAGTTATTGGGTAACCCAAAACCTATGATGTGACATCCAGTAATCTAGCAATGAACCTCTGCCAACTTCACTGGGCTAATTCTCAGGAAAGATACAAGTACATAAATCTACAGATATATTCAAGTTTACTCTGACCTGCAGAACTCAGTGCTGCTTTTGAGAATTCTAGGCCATTTCCACACTACACATAGATATTAAAATTCAATTTTTATCAACATCTTCCCCTAAAAAAAAATCCCAAATAATTACATATTTTGGTGCTTCACCAATTTGAGTTTTGAAGCTTATTACTTCCTTCCATAATACAAAATAAAACATCAGCTCACATAAATAGCTCTAAAATAGAAGTACTATGCACGCCAATTGGAGAAAGATACATATCTTTACATATCATATACAAAATATGTATATACATATCATATATAAAACTTCTAAATCCAATCCAGAAACTGTACCAAAAATGAACTCCCATGCATGTTCCTTCCTTAGTAATTCCGCTCAAGATAAGAAAGCACTAATCCTTCCCTATACAACCTTGAATAAAGTATCGACCATAATTTTTATACAGAATGTGGCAATATTTCTAACATGAATCACCAGATTATCATGTGGAGAGAAATATGATTAGTTATAGTTAAAAAACAAGAAACCACATTTTATCATCAGAATTCTTGCTAATTTTTAGTTTGTGTAGTTTTTGCTTTAGAGTTATGTATGTATGTATATTTTTGTGATAATCTGCAAAAATTTCAATGTGTTTGGAAATATATATGCAACTGTTATGACAGGTAAGTCAACTGGACAACAAGGCAAGAAAATGGGAAGTTACTGATGACTAAAAATATTTAATCTACTACCTGAATAACTAAACCAATAGTTGAAGTAAATAAAGTCAGCTTTTCATTAAAGAAGGTATGACTTTCTAGGCCAGGATTTTTCAAAAATGACCAGGAATGAAAAAACCCATCCCAAAACAAAATCCAACAACAATTACTTCAAAAACCAAACAAAGCAACCAACCACCAGAGACACTAAAGGCAGCAGGACTGAGAAAAGATAAAAACACTATTATATTATTAGTTACTATGAATTTGCCTAACTGTAATGGATATAAATTTTGAATTATGACAAACTATTTGTGTACATTTTAATTCAGCATTCCCATTACAGGTACAATACCTCAAAGAAATCAAAAGAAAAGTGAAGTTCTGATATGTACAATATTACTAAAAAAGCAGAATTCTTTGATATATTAAGCAACTGGAATAAAGTTGATGCTCATCATCTGAGGAATGGCTGAAAAGACTACTATATATTAATATAATGGATTAGTATTGAGTAATAAGACATGATGATTAAGATTTCAGAAAAACGTGGGAAAAAATATATAAACTGATGTACAGAGAAACAAGAGATGGGGCACTACCTGCACTTCAGGTACAACTGGTATACAGAATTTTTAGATCAGGAAACAACCTCTGTTGATGAAGATTTTATTGGTAGGATACTGAATGGTTAAATGATGTACCCAAGCTGACATGGCCAGCAAGTGTCAGAGACTGAACTTAAACTCAGGGCCTTCTAACTCTAAGACCAGATCTCTATTCATTACCCAACTTCAGGAGAATTAAGAGCATAAATAACATGACAACAATGCAAATTAAAAGATCACAGTTAGAAGAAAGATGCACAATAAATAGTAGGAAAACCACTGAAGGTGCCAGGAAATATATAGTGAAATGTACATTCCTTCTCACAACAGAAAAATGAGAAAATAGTGCGCGTGTGTGTGTGTGTGTGTGTGTGTGTGTGTATATATATATATGATAAATTGAAGGGGTTTGCTTAATTGTTTTTCTTTGTTTCCAGAAACAATTTCAATTTGGGAGGTAGGAAGGGAGATGACTATGATATGAAGACAAAAGACACAACTAAAAGGTATTCAATAAACATAGTCCATTTCATGACTACAAAATGTTTGGAAACCTCTGAACTATGTTTAGATGAATGTTTTTTACTTTTTTTTTTCTTTACGAAAGATTCGATAAAGAAAGAAGTCACATTTGGACTAAAATTAATAAACTGTTATATAATAGATGCTTTTAAGATATTCTAAATATTGCCCATTGGGTGGAAAAGGAAGAAAAGCTGCTTTTGTTTATATAAAATGAAAAGCCTTCAGCATATTTAATTAGCTATATTTCTCTAATTATCTTTTAAATAATTATAAATCAGTAACATGATTGACTGATATAAGTTGTGCATTTAATAACAATAATTACCTGGGTTAAAAACATTATGTAATTTTCTTTGTACAGTGCTGTAAACTTGCTTTAAAAATCTATGAGATTTCTGATCAATACCCATATTTATACATAATCAATATGCATATTTTGATGATACTTGGATAGTACTTTAGGTACTTTGAGCACAGAGTATTTGTAATTTATTACTTATTTTATATAAACCTTAAATATTTTCACAGGTTATTATAAATGTTTATTTAAACATAGCATGCCTACTACTTGTGGGGCATGTTATAGCGAGAATTCTTTTTGTGTATGGATTAGAGTAAACTCTCACTCAATCCTTCCAATTTCAAATTTTACAATTATGTAGTGTTAAGCTAAAGATTAAAGCTATAATACAAAACCTTATTCTAAGAATATAATTTTAAAATCAGAACTTAAGAGTTCTAATATTACCTTACAAGCAACTGGGCTAATACATTATAAAAGCATATTAATTTTTTTGGGTTACTAAGGAAATGAGTTATTCTTTTTCTTGATATGAATCATGGGGCAAGGTATTCCCGTAAAACAGCAAGTAAAGTTAAAGGGTTAGTGAATTTTAGAAACCATCTTATTTAATAGCTGTTACCATAGTGTTTAGCTGCTGCTGTTCTTGCTGCAGATGGGAATTCATTGATATGATTAAATTTGATGGTATGATAATATATGGTAATCGTGATTAATCAGAAACCCACTAGCAAATGGAGGATGTTGGGCATTATGTCACCTGCATTTTAAACTGCATTCCTTCCATGCCAGCCTGACAATATCTGACAGCTGGAGGGGATCTCATACTACATCTGCTTACTACTACTTATACTTCAGATAGGAAAAAAACGCCCATCATTCCTTCGTTGTCTTTAATACTATAATTATTGGGCTTTGCAGACAAGTAGTGAAAACACCAAGTGTTCCAAAAGAAAGCATTTTTTTTCTCACTATAATACATCCTCAATTCACATCTGCAAAGACCATAATCTGAAAGAAATGTAATTTGATGCAGCAGTCTCATTCAAACATGATTTGCATGAAATGCCGTATAAAGCACAATCCAAAGAATGTCAATCAGCACCACCTGATACCATGTACCCTGCTAAATGAAAACAAAATACATTAAAAACTACCTGTGATTTGCTACTGCTACATAGTAAATAGAAAATTTCATTTAATGGTACTATTAGAAATAGTAAGGCCAAAGCCAAACAGAATAACTTAAAAATCAAATGCACGATAGCATCATTCCTATATCTAATATTTCAGTGTTTTAAACAAGCACACCATTCTGACACTTTTCAGTGGCTAATTTTTTTTTATCTTTAACTGGGCCACTGGCCAATTTTTTTTTTTTATTTTCAACTGGATCACTGGTTTTCAAAGGATAATCAATGAAATGAAAAGATATTAAAAGATGATAGCCAAGATGCTTTAAAACATCATCATTTAAAATCATGAGACTTTACTATTTGTAAGCAATATAAAGGGAACAAGAGTTAATTTAAGAACTCAAAACTTAAAATGCTACTTTGTAAACCTTTACTATGATGAAGCTATTTTTATGATAGTTTCAAGTAGCAAGTTTTAATATAACCTTTGCTCAAAGATGTAACAATAATAGGAAAGAAGGGAACTAAGTTTTAATAAGAAAAAAAATGATAGTTAATAAAATAGATGGAAAAACCTGAATTTATAAATTTATTATTTTGTTTAAAACAAAGAAAGCTCCTTGGAAATGAAAACAAAACTCACAAAGAAATGAAAATAGATGTTTACTAATGTTAAGGCAATTCAAAATAATTAGCAAAATATAAAACGGGTCTGGGAAATGAGATTTCAAAGCCTAAGTGGCTGATAGAGCACATTTTAACCCCCAGGGGTATATGCTAGCTGCCTAAGCCAATCAGCCATGTTAAGAATCTGTTATTTAAATAACTGAAGTACATCTACTGTCCCAAAAAGATTCAATTCCCAGATAGTATGTTTGAAAACATTAAATGATAGACAAAAAGATAAGAGCACAAGGGGGGTGCTTCTGTTCTCTTAGTCCATTTATTTTGTGCAAAATGTTAGGTTGTCCTAGGTCCTTCTGGTCATGGTTATTTAAATATGCATCTACTCAGAATAAAAGTATGTGTATAAGTAAGAAAATATTTGAGTCTCTGAATCCTTTAAATGTTACAGTCCCAGAACAGAATATGGGAAAGTCCTAATAAAATTCCAGCAGAAGCACAAAGCTCTGATAAAGAAAATTCCCATGATCTCTAGACATTCATTTCTCAAATATAATTTTGTTCTTTCAGACCACTTAGAAAGCATTTCTAAAGCATATTTATTCAAACTCCTAAATTTCTATTAAAAATTTTCATACAATTCAGTTTTATGGTCAACAGAACTAAAACAGAATCTGGTTTTAATATTCCAAATTATTTTAAATAAACTTACACGTTTAACTTCAATGGTAGCTATTCCTAAGTAAACAGCATAAACACAAGCACAAATGATAACACTGATGGAATAATAAACTCCTCCTCTAAATTTGAAATAGTGATTTACTACAAAGGTCCTTGTATAAAGGTCTATGAACTTTCTTTCTTTGTATTTTGATAACTTATTTCAACATAATTAGTTCCCTATACAATCCAATGTATTTTATTTTATATATACATTCAAGAGCATTATTCTGATAAATCCAGATGCTTCATGAGACTATCAAATAGTTCCATAAGACAAAAAAGGCTAAGAAAAGCTTATAAAGTATTTTCCTTTTCAACTACCCTGATGAAAAATTGTGAAAATATTATCTTCATTTATAGATTTAAAAAAGTTAAGTGATTTACTCATGATCTTACGAGCAAATTTGTCTGTCATTCCTTGAAACCAAGTATCCTGCATTCCAAGACCAGAAGAGTACATACATTATGTCAAAATGACTCCTCAATCTCAATTCCTTTTCTCCTTCAAATGAATATAAGTGAATAATAAAAATTCATTCTTATTACTAGAAGTTACTGTTCATGATGTATACTGATAATTTTACAGTAATTATCAAAATAATGTTCCACATTATAATCTTAGGATATATCCTTTTTAAAAAAAGAAAGCTACTATAATTACATACGTTATTTTGTGATATTCACTTATTTTAAAATAATTGTTATTAAAACAACAAATGTTAAACATATACCTATATTTAAAATATAATGTATGTTAATTTTGCATTTATTTTATGGTCCTTAAAATAATGAACATGTTTGAACACTTAAAGGATAACAATAAAAACAATTCAATTGTTCCTCTCAATTCAATCTGTTTACTGTTTGTTAACTATAGGCAAGATAGCAGCTTTTGCATATAAGCGTGCCATGCTTTGAACAATAGCTAAGTTAAAAGTAACTCCAAAATCATGTTTTTATAAGGCAAACTAGTTTTAACTGGTCATAAAGACTAAACATAGGCTAACCATCTAACGATACAAAAGAACTATCCTCTGATTTCTCAGTGTATCTAATTTTTATCTTTGCATAAAAGGGCCTTTTTTTGTTTTGTGAAGTGAAACATACCCAACTGTGAGATATCAATTCTCTATAATTTCATTTCCCAAGGGAGTTAATTTTATGTAACTAATTTCACTTTATTTGAAGCTACACATTGATTTAAAAATATCTTTAAAATATTGTAAACTAGGATTCATAATATCAATCTAATCAAGTTTAGTAGTAGAAAGTAAATGAATGTAACCCAAAAAAGACAAATTGAAAACATTATAAAAAAGTGGAGTTTCATAACCATAATAAAAGTATTTTTCCTTTCACACAATATTCTGAATGTCATTTTGAAAATATTTCATCTTCAATACATTGAAACAGATATCAGATTTAATTACTTTTGTTTAAAAAAATATGCAACTGAGGTAAGGAGAGCCTGACTTAACCTGAAGACCGGTTTCCATGCTTAAGAGATCAAAGTTAGGATAGGTAATACCTCCTAAATATTACTAAATATCTCCAAATAAAAGCTATAATGTATTATCACTCAATTTTCTAAATCACTAGGGAAGTACATCCTAATACAGGAAAATATTAAAAATCATTTCTGAGAGTGCTTTTTTAGAAGAAAAAAATTTTCATATTCAGAATACAATAAATTAAAGAAAAGCCAAATGTCTCACAAAATGTAATTAACTATATTGTACTATAAAGCTGTATCTGAACTTTTTTCCTCCAATTTATCATGTAAATTTATTCAAGTACAGTTGGAAAAACTGCATATTTTCAAAACTGAAAGTGACTATTCTAATTTTATAGTTGTTATAAATACGTTTTTTACAAGAATATCAATTACAAAATTGACATGTTTATTCCATTTAGAATTTCTTGTTCATTTTTAATTTTAGCTTATATCATGTTATTGCTGTAATGAGAATGAAATAAACATGAAAACTAATTCAATAATAGTTTTGATACAAACCTTAAGCTTTTTCATACAGAAATACTTGTATTTAGAAATACTCAAAATATTTCTGCTTTTCAATAAACTAGCTTTCAAACCTATTCCTCAGAAGAAATATAATCTGCAATTTAAATTATAGAAATATTTACTCCAATCATATAGCCCACTGGTTGATAAAACAATTCTCTAAATCACCAAGAGTGATTATTTGAGTAATATTAATAGTAAATAAAAAGAATAAAAAATAAAATAATCACAAGTATTCTTAAATAATAGCTCATATTTACATAGCACTTTATGGGTTTAAAAGTACTAGACAGCTGCACCCTTTTTTGATATATTATACTTACAGACAGGAGTAAAGTTATTTTCTTTTTCTGTGGACGTTTACAATTTAACTATTTATTTAAAAGACCAATATTTATATTTTAGGATTTCTTTCTGTTCAACATAACCATGTATCTACATATTTTTACTTGTTATAAACTCATAATTACAATTATAATAAAAGCTTTATAAAACCCTATACAACAAACTCAAGGAAATATTTTTTCCAACAAACCATTTAAGTCAATAAAGTGAAAGAAGATATGGAATAGTTCTGAAATGTATTTTTAAAATTATTTTTTTTAATGTCATTAAATCACGTGACTGGGCATCTTATTTTGTTGTTGTTCCAGAAAAACAATTTCTTAAGTTCCACATACACGACAACCTTTAATAATGGAAGGATCTTTGCACTTAATACAAGAAGGCAATAATAAAATAAAAATCCATATTCTTTAAACTAAAATGCGTTTGAACTTCCCACTGGTGACTCTGATCCAACAATTTTACAGTTAAACAAAATTAATTCTGCTCTCAAAAATCCATTGACCTTAAGCTTTTAACAAACATTTTCAACTGCACAGATTATTGTCAATATTTACAAATCCTTAAAATTATATTTAGCTGGAGTCACTTTTATTTGCTATATTAATATTTCTTTGCAAATGTATGCTTATCCATATCACAGCAGAAGTACCAGCTGCTACTCACTGGGAATCTCTGGGGTCCTACAGCAGGTCTGGGCTGGCTGGGTACTGGTAACAACGGCACTAAAAGAAGAAAAACACCTTTCATTAAGAATTTGTTTTGGTTAACAATGGTAGCTATCTGAAAAAGGAATAATACAATTTACTAAACAGCTAAAAAGTTGAGACTTAGGCCAAATTTTTGAGCTGCCCCATCTCCCCCCCCACATACATCCCTGTATTTTTTTTTAATGCCTACCAAACATATTTCATATTTCAAAACACTAAGAAATTTAGATTTCACTAGTCAAATACTTATAGATTACATTTTTTTTCCCCAGAGATGAGTCATTTCATGTCTATTTTTTGAAATAAGTAAAGATAAAAGAACCTAAAAGAATCTCTAATTCTGGTGCTCCCAGTCACCCAAAATCTAAGTACAAGTAACTTTATTAATCAGAGAGGAAAAAGGAAACAAAATTACAATAGAAATGATTTTTATATGGAAGCCTAAAGTATCATATATTTTACTCCATTTAAAAATAGACTAATATAAATTGATACCAAATGGATTACATACTATACTTAAAATTTGTTAAATCTTTTTTATGAAAACAAAGCAAAATCCAATAACAAAAGAAATTTTGCTAACAAGTTCTAGTCTAAAATTTCAACCAAAAAGTAGTAGTATTATTTGGAGACACCAGAAAATTAAGAAAAAATAAATCTTTAGAATATAATGATTAAAGGTATTAGAGGAAAAAATTTAATTTTTAAATAAATGACCTCCCCACATAAATTACTTAGGGAATTCAGCACATTATATTTCTTACCTATCAAAAAGGTTCCATAGTTCAAACTTAAAAGAGCTACTAGACTACTTAAGCCTGTCTTTGAGAGTCTGACTCAAAAAGGCTCCCTCCTGTTAAAACAAGATTTGCTGCCAGAAAAAAACTTAAGAGGATAGGAGTGGCAGAAGAGTGGAGGAGAGGGCAGGAGGGTCATTTCTCACAAGAAAGTAACATGCAGAACTCTGAATTTTAATGTCAGTAGGTTAATCTGGAATATCTTTTTCTTTTCTCTTTTACCTAACTAACTAAATAGCCTTTTTAATATGTGTGTACTCTATCTGAGGGCAGCTAAGTGGCATAGTAGACAGAGCACCCAAACCTGGACTCAGGAAGACTCATCTTCCTGACTCAAATGTGACTTGAGAAACTTGTTAGCTGTATGATCATGGAAAAGTCACTTAAGTCTGTTTATCTTAACTTCTTTACCTGGAAAATGAGTTGGAAAAGGAAATGGCTAACCAACCACCAGTACCCTTGCCAAAAAAACTTCAATGGATCATTAAGTAGGATCTGAGTAAAAACTAATAACAACACTCTATCTGAGGCATTGGATCAAGGATCAGTAAAGAAAATAATGTCTTTAAGGAACATGAAATCTAGTTGAAGAAAGAAAACAAAGAAAGTGAAAACAATTATAAAGATATCAGGAAATAAAAGATCAATTCATAAAATCAGAAATCTCAGCTAAAAAGAATCTCAGAGGTCATCTGGAACATTAAGAATCCCCTCTCCGATTATAAAGAAGGGAAAGGGACCTGTATGTGCACGAATGTTTGTGGCAGCCCTTTTTGTAGTGGCTAGAAACTGGAAACTGAATGGATGTCCATCAGTTGGAGAATGGCTGAATAAATTGTGGTATATGAAAATTATGGAATATTACTGTTTCTGTAAGAAATGACCAACAGGATGATTTCAGAAAGGCCTGGAGAGAATTACACGAACTGATGCTGAGTGAAATGAGCAGGACCAGGAGATCATTATATACTTCAACAACAATACTAGATGATGACCAGTTCTGATGGATCAGGCCATCCTCAGCAACAAGATCAACCAAATCATTTCTAATGGAGCAGTAATGAACTGAACTAGCTATACCCAGAAAAAGAACTCTGGGAGATGACTAAAAACCATTACATTGAATTCCCAATCCCTATATTTATGCACACCTGCATTTTTGATTTCCTTCACAAGCTAATTGTACAATAATTCAGAGTCTGATTCTTTTTGTACAGCAAAATAATGTTTTGGTCATGTATACTTATTGTGTATCTAAGTTATATTTTAATATATTTAACATCTACTGGTCATCCTGCCATTTAGGGGAGGGGGTGGGGGGGTAAGAGGTGAAAAATTGGAACAAGAGGTTTGGCAATTGTTAATGCTATAAAGTTACCCATGTATATATCCTGTAAATAAAAGGCTATTAAATTAAAAAAAAAAAAAAAAAAAAAGAATCCCCTCTCCAACATGCCCATGTGGTCATCTAACTTTTGCTTTAAAAATGTGTGTAGGGTGTAATGAAGAGAGCCCTCTGCACCCAGAAAGAGGACTGTGGGAACTGAGTATGGATCACAATCTGGTCTCAGACACTTACCACTTCCTAGCTGTGTGACCCTGGGCAAGTCACTAAACCCCAATTGCCTTGGCAAAAACAAAAATAAAAGCAAAACTTTTGTTGTACAAAACAATATGCTAAGCACTAGGTAAAATCTAAACATTCTACTTTCAATCACAGTGGTTAAAAAAAAATACAGAAATAAAGTTGGTCATCTAAGTGCATGAAGAGCCATATACAAAATGTCAACTTGAAGTAGAAATGAAATCATTATTGGTGGAGGTGGGAGGATAAAGTAATGAGAGGAGGTTTCATTAAGGAAGTGAGCTTTTATAGGGTAGGAATTTGGGAGGAGAATGGGATACTGGACATTCCTGAAAGGAAAAGGAAAGGGTGAGTTATTTATGTGAAAAATCACTGTACCAACTTAACTGTAATATAGTATGCCTAGAAAAGGTAATTTTAAAAGACTCTAAAGGTAAAGTGAAGAGGAGGAGGCAAGTTGTCTCAATAAAAATTCTTAAATTTAAGGAAAATCAGCACAGATATATAGATCCATATAACCCATAAGGGTTTAATAGAGAACAGAGCAGACCAATGAATAAAGAAAAAATGAGGTAAAACCCAGAATCAAATTCCAGGTACTAAGTCTCCAAATTCAGTATTATTTCCACTTTATCTTCCTGTGGCTCACCTAATCTACTGTATTTTAGGTCCTTTCAACACAATGATTTTTTCGTTTTGTGCCAACCTACCTTCCTCCCCCCCCCCCTCCACCCACAATAGCTGCATTCCCTTCTAACAGATCCATATTTAAATGCATTACCATTTTAAAGGGAAAATAACAAAACTTGCTATCACAAATTATTAGAATTCAATAAAGTGATTATGAATAAAACCTCTGCTACCCAAAATACAGAAGACTAGGTGTTCTAAACAGCTGAGAGCTAATCCTTTACATCCAAAAATTAAACTTTTTTAAAAATGGAAATGATTCTGCAAAATACAAAGTGTTCCCATAAATATCCTCTACACTTTTGCACAAATTGGCTCCATTTCCCTCTGTCTCCCCCAGTATATCCAGTGTATGAAAACTTGCTCTCTAAGTCTGAAAATCTTAATACATCAATGTATCATTTCTAGATCTCACTCCAGTCACAAAATTAGCTCCATCTCCTTTAGCAGACATATAAAAATCTTCACTATTGTTTTCTACCATTTCTAGCATGTAAACTGCCATTGCTAACAAGTTGCAGATGTCAGAGAAAAAGGCAGCAAAGCTCAAAGGTCCAATCAATGAACAGGCAATTTATAAATGCTTACAATGAGCCAAGAACTATGCCAGACACAGGGCATCCAAGAAAATAACTGAAATAATTCTTGTCATAAAAAGTACATTTTTTCAGAGGAGACAAAATAAACATATACAATAAGTAGACCTAGAATTTTAAAAATGAATAAATACAAGGTAGTTAAGGGAGGTACTAGTAATTATAGGGAGTAGGGGATTAGGAAAATATAAGGTCAACCCTCCACACAAGAAAGTAAAGGATTCTACAAGGTGAGGGAGAAGCACATTGCACACATGAAGTAAATTCAGTGGAAAGGATGGAACAAGGATGGCAAAATTAAGAACAGTAAGAATTCCAGGCTAACTGGATCAAAGAATGTTGGAAGGGGAATCATGTGCAATGAAGATGAAATGGAAGGAGGGGACCAGATTATAAAGAATTTTAAAACTCAGGACTTTATAGGCAATAGAGAGACACTGGAGGTTATTGAATCGGGAAGTGGCATGATCATTATTGTGTTTATGGTAAATAATTTTAACAAATAACCAAGGCAGGAATCCCAGACCAAAAGAGAATCTGTAATTCTGCTATGAATACAAAAGGATTTGTTGATAAGAGGTGGAGTCCAGCAGCACTTTACTCCTTCAACAGAGTTGGGGGAAGTTTGGAAGTAGGGGGCCAGGATCAGCTATCAGATTTTACCCTGAATCAGACTACTGTGGGGAGCACTGAAATCTTGCCAATTCCCAGTTTTTCCCTGCAAGCCACAAATAACACAGTATTCAATACCAAAAAAAAAAAAAAAAGTAGTAGAAAAAGGATCAACCCAAGTAGGGGTTATCTCTATCAAGATTATCTCCAAACATCAAGTCCAAAACTAGGAAGTAAGCTAGAACAAAAAAAAAAAAAAAAAAAAAAAAAAAAAAAAAAAAAACTCCATCATACCAAGTGAAAAAAGTTTAAAATGTTTTTATAAATAGAATGAGAGCACTTGCCAAAAAAGAATTATAAAAGAAATAAGAAACATGGAAAAAATAGAAAGACTGACACAAGAGGTAAACAATGTTACCTAAGCAACAAACTCCTGAAAACTCAAAATGACCAAACAAAAAACAGTAATTTCATAAGGCATCAAGAAATATTAAAACAAAATCAAATGGCTAGAAAAAATAGAATATATAAAGTATCTCATAGTGAAAACTGATCTGGTAAACAGTTCAAGGAAAATAATTTAAAACCATAGACTATCTGAATATCACAACCAAAAAAAGAACCTGGACAGCATATTTCAATAAATCTTGAAAAAAAAATTCCCAAATCTCTTAGAAGCTGAAGGCAAAGTGGAGATAAAAAGAATACACTGACCACCCCAAATGAAAACTCCCAAGAATATCATACCTCCAAACCAGGACTTCCCAGTCAAAGAAAAAATACTAGTAGCCAGAAAAAAGGAAAGTACCAAGGAGTCATAGTCAGGATCACACATGAATGAACCATGACAAAACAAGGAAAAACTGTTTTATACTCAAATATGGGAAGATAATGTTCTCTCTAAACTCCATTATCATCATCTCAATTCAAAGAGGTAACCTAATTAAACCAGGCCTAGAAATGTTTGTGTTATAGTTTGATGAGCTTAAAGAAAAGAATGGAAAAAGAGGGGAATAGAAATATGCTGTGTGTGTTTGGGGAGGAAGTGAAGAGAGTTAAAATGCTATCACGTAATCATTATGCACATGGAAAACGGGGTAGAAGGAGTTCAAGCTGACACTTTAACTTCTTTCTCACCTGAAATGGTCAAAGAAAAATATATACACACACAAACTTACAGAAATACATTTAATTCAAGAAGGTAGAAGGAATTAGTGGAAAGGTGGGTTAAGGGAAACAAAACAAAGTTTAATACACAAAAATATTTACATCTCTTTTTAAGGTGATAGAGAATGAGAATTCAAGAGGATACGCCCTAAAACGGGGAATAGTTGAAAAAAAAAAGTTGCGATACATAAATATGATAGAATATTATCACCATAATGATCAACCTGGATTCCAGGGTACTAATGAAGAAATTGGCTCCTCTCCTTCTGATAGAGAAATAAAGGACTCAGAATACAGAATGAGTCAAAAAAAATTTGGATAGAAAATTGTTTTGATTAATACTTCACATTTTCTCAATTGGTTTTGTTTTTTCTATTTTCTAAATTGGGGTTTGGGAAGGAGAAATGTGGATCTTGGTTGATTAAATCAAATAAAATATTAAAAAAAAAAATAAATGTCCAACAAGTACTTGGTAACATGAAAATGGAGCTCAGAGGAGAGACTGGGAAATATAGACCAATAGGCTATGGTAGAGGCGATAATCAAATTAAACTTACTCACTATATGAAAAAAATGGAGAGTATCCAGGACAGAATTAGGAAACACCTCCAATATGAAAACATCATTTGGATGATAAACCACCAAAGAAAATTAACGAGTGATCACAAAGGTAAAAAGGAACAGTGTCACAAAACCCCAGAAAAATGTTTCCAATGAGAGGAAGATGAACAACAGCAAATGCTTGATAAAGGAATCAAGGAGGATGAAGACTGAGAAGAAACAATCAGATCTAGCGATTTAAAAAGCATTCCAAAGTTCAAAGAACAATTTTTGTTGAGTGATGAATTTGGAAGCCAGATCTTGAAAGGTTGTAAAATAAGCAAGAAGAGAGAAAGTAGACACATCTATTTCAGAATTTTTTCCCCTTTCCTTTTCAGAAGAGAAAAAGAATAAAATCAGGTCATAAATATTCAAAAATGAAAGCATCTTGGGGATTGAATAAACATTACTAACCTGACTTTAAATTAATTAATGTGCTTAGGAATCATTAAAAGAAAATGGATCTATTATATGTAATAAAACTTACCTATATATGGTAATGAATAGAAAAGGAACAAGAACAGTATAGAGAGTTGGACAACCAGGCAAATCGCAAGGGAAAAGGTATAATTAAATATACAATGTTGAGGATTCTGGGATGTTTTTCCTTATGTCCCAACAATGTTAAATATGGACATTCACAGGTACTTATAAACTAATGTGAAATAACCTCAACACTGTTACTGAGACACAAAAAAGGAGCAACATAAAAATGAAACTGTATTTCCCTACTCATATTAGAGATTCCTTACTGACTACCAATTCTACCTTTTCTTCCCAATTCCTAGTAGACAAGAAAAGGGAGAGAACAAATTATTAAAATTAACTATATGCCAGATTCTATGCTAAGTACTTTATAAATATTATCTCATTTAATCCTAACAATCTTGAGAGGAAAGTACAAGGGACAATGGTTATATAACAATGATCTGTGCATCATTCCATCATCATTTATGAGCATAATTCTTCTAAAATTAAAATATTCTAGAACTGGCAATCACTTAGCGTCACCGAAAGAATACTGATGATGATCAAGGCAAACATTTATAGCAGCAAAAAATTTGCAATTACTAAAAACAGCATAATTTTCCAAGTGACCATGCAGCTTAATTTTTATTTCTTACCTAATTCTAGGCTAAGTGCAATGATTCTCTGTAACATTTGTTCAAAATAAGCCCAACGATATAAATTCAAGTGAACTAGGCACTTTTAGGTTTATAGAGTACTACCTTTACAAAAGCACATAAAACAAGTTTTATTTTTATTTTACAGGTGAAAAAATGTATGCTCCTCAATGAATTGTTCACAGTCATATGGCTAATTGAGTGTTGAAATTAGGGTTAATATAAGAAACTACTTTTTTTTCAATCCACTTTGTTCTCACTAATGCTATAAAAACTATTTTACAATATTTTGGATTTTATCTTCAGTTAAGAATTAAAGTCTATAAAGATAAGTTCAGATACTATTTTCTGCATGAATTCTTTCCTGAGCCCTCTAAATGTTAGGGCCCTTGTTCCTCAACTACTTTGTAATCAAGTCAGTAAGCATTTACTAAGTACTTTACTGTGTGACCTGTACTGTGCTAAGCTCTTAAAATACAAAGAAAAGTAAAACAAACAAAAAAGGTCAATAATAAAACTAGATCTTGCTCTCAAAGAACTCATAGATTAATGGAGGAGACCACATGCAAACAACTATGCAGAAACAAGATAGATACACAGTTTGAATCAAACATAATGATGGAGGGAATGCACTTATATTAAGGTGAGTCAGGAAAGCCTTGTTAAGCGGAATGTTGGAGGGGATGTGGGAAAACAGGGACTCTGATACATTGTTGGTGGAATTGTGAACACATCCAGTCATTCTGGAGAGCAATTTGGAACTATGCTCAAAAAATTATCAAACTGTGCATACCCTTTGATCCAGCAGTGTTTCACCTGGGCTTATACCCCAAAGAGATACTAAAGAAGGAAAAGGGACCTATATGTGCCAAAATGTTTGTGGCAGCCCTGTTTGTAGTGGCTAGAAGCTGGAAAATGAATGGATGCCCATCAATTGGAGAATGGTTGGGTAAATTGTGGTATATGAATGTTATGGAATATTATTGTTCTGTAAGAAATGACCAGCAGGATAAATACAGAGAGGATTGGCGAGACTTACATCAACTGATGCTGAGTGAAATGAGCAGAACCAGGAGATCATTATATATGATACTGTATGAGGATGTATTCTGATGGAAGTGGATTTCTTCAACAAAGAGAAGATCTAACTTAGTTTCAATTGATCAAGGATGGACAGAAGCAGCTACACCCAAAGAAAGAACACTAGGAAATGAATGTAAACCGCTTGCATTTTTGTTCTTTTTCCCAGGTTATTTATACCTTCTAAATCAAATTTTCCCTGAGCAACAAGAGAACTGTTCGGTTCTGCACACATATATTGTATCCAAGATCTACTGTAACCTATTTAACATGTATAGGACTGCTTGCCATCTGGGAGAGGGGGTGGAGTGAGGGAGGGGAAAAATCGCAACAGAAGTGAGTACAAGGGATAATGTAGTAAAAAAAATTACCCTGGCATGGGTTCTGTCAATAAAAAGTTATTTTAAAAAAAATGGAATTTTGGGGGCAGCTATACGGTGCAGTGGATAGAGCACCAGCCCTGAAGTCAGGAGGACCCGAGTTCAAATCTGGTCTCAGACACTTAACACTTCCTAGTTGTGTGACCCTAGGCAAGTCACTTAAGCCCAATTGCCTCAGAGGGGAGAAAAATGGAATTTTTATATGGAACTTGAAGGAAGCAATAAGATATATTAGAAGGAGAGAATTTCAAGTACAGAGAAGGGCCAATTAACATGCACCAAGTAGGGTGATAAGAATATTGTGTTCAAGAGGTAGCAAGGAGCCTTGTGTCACTGGACCACAAAATATATGGGAAATAAAGTATATAAAGACTGGAAAGGTAGAAGATGCTAGGTGACAATAGGCTTTAAAAGTCAAACAGACAATTTTATATCTGATCCTAGAGTAGTTTATTATTAGAGTTCATTTATATTTAACTATCTTGTAAAAATTTCTTTTTACTATATAAATATTTTTATATGTATTCTCCTCTCCCATTTGAATGGGAGTTGGGATTGCTGATTCTTTGTATGTGCCTGGTACTGAGTAAGCAATCTTTTATTTGGACCTCATGTATCACATACTCCACAACATTGGGCAATGTCTTTGGAGAAAAAAAATTAAAAAACACAAAAATGTTTCCCTGTTTGATACCATGGATTACAGCAAAATTCCCCAGTGCACTTGAATTTTCTCTAAAGTAAAGGCTGTAATAAAATTTTGCATAATTCTAATGTGCATAAGAGAAGCAACTTGTGTAAGGAGAGCTCTTAAAGTTACATTTTGCTTAGTAAAATACTTGCTTAAATCAACAAATAAGGAGGATTTTTTGCATAATCAACTGTGCAGATGACCATAAAAATGTGGTCCACATATAAAGTCAGATGTGAAATCTTCAAACTGAATACCCCTACTCCTCATAATATTTTTATAGACAAGAATGAAGTATATGGGTCAGTACTTGTCAATGATTCTTCAGTAGCTTTTATTTCTCTGTTCATTTTGATATATTCTGAAAACAGAACATTTTAATCAAATAAACACAACAAGCATTTATCAAGCACTTATTATGTACAAAGGACTGTGCTAGTACTAGAGATACTGGAAAAAACAACCCCAACTCTCGAGGAAACTCACAATCTAATGGGAGAAACAACATGCAAACATGTACAAACAAGACACACAGTCTAAACTGGGAATAACAGAAGGAATACATTAACATTAAGGAGGACTAAGAATGGCTCCTTGCAAAAGCTGCATAATTTTAGACTTCTGTCTCCTCTAGCATTTATTTCTTCCACATATATTTGGACAGGTTCAGCCTTTTTCCCTGTCTTGCTGTTGCCTTTTGAAATAAATCATTTTTGTGAATGACTCAAGTTTATTTTTATGTGATATAGTATAGTTGACTATAATTTGGAATACAGATATAGAGGCTGACTCAGTAAGATTACATCAGATAAGACAATGGCCATTTCCAAACAATACCCCTTCTTCAAGGTGAACAAACTCTAAACTTATGGAATGATACAATTACCTGGCAATAAAATATATATCCTAAGGCTCATATGACCCTATGATGTACCATTTTAAGGGTTAATAAAAGGGTTACCAGGATCTTCATCTGTCCGTAATATAGAAATGCCCATAGCATGGCACAAAGTCTATAGTATGACTGAGATCTCAAATATTATCCCAACACTACAGAACTACTCTACAAATGATATAATTTCAGCAGAACAGAATTAAAGCAACTGATACTACTAAACAAACTACCTAAAAACTTTCTTCTGACTTGTTTTTGCCCCCCTTCCATCTGACTAGTTTTTCTCAATCTTCTATCCAGTAGCATCATCCACGTTTTAACCCTAATTACAGATTTCAAAATGCTTTTTTCTAGGAGGGCCCCCTTGTACTCTCTGTGATTTCACAAGCTCCAATAGATTCAGTAATCATCTTTATGCAAATGATGCCCAGATTTAGATATCCAATTTTAGTATAATTCTTGATATTCAGTACATCACCATCTATTAGACATTTTCAAATGGATTCCTCATAGACATCTCAAAACCTTTTTTGTTCTCTTTCTGTGATCTCTGACTCTTCATGACCCCATGAACACCAGGCTCTTCTATCCTCCATTATATCTGGAAGTTTGTCCAAGCTAATGTTCCTTGCTTCCATGACACTATCCATCTCTCACATCTCCTTCTCCTTTAGCCTTCAATCTTTGCTAACATCAGTCTTTTCCAATGAATCCTGTCTTTTCACTTTGCACTCTATATATTGAAGATATATCTTCAGTAGTTGTACTTTCAATGAAGAGTCTGAATTAATTCCTCTAAGTATTGCCCAATTTGATTTTATTGCTGTCCAAAGGTTCTCAAGAGTTCTCCAGTACCACAATTCAAAAGCATTGATTCTGTAGTGCTCAGTTTCCTTAATAGTCCAACTCTCACAGTCATACATTACTACTGGAAAAACCACAACTTTTGACTATAAAAAATTTTGTTGGAAATGTTGTTTAAACCAAAACTTATTATCTTTTCCTAACATGCTTATTTCTGTTGAGGGATGTCCCTTCTTTCTAGAAATATAGTAAGTTCTTGAGAGTTGGATCTGTTCTGTTTTTATTTATTTCATTTCAATAAGTGTGAGTACAATACTTGATACACAGTATGTATTTAATTAATAACTAAACTGGTTTTGGCTTCTGAGCTGCAGAAAGCAGTTTGCCTCTAGTTTTCAGAAAAACTCTATCTTCTGTCTCATCACCATCAACTTTTTTTCTCTCCTACTATGTAGTATATGTTGCCAGCCACCCCCAATCCTGTTATTTCTAATTTCTGTGGCATTTTACTTCATTTTCTCCCTTCCCATCTCTTTTGATTTCTGGTGCTTTTACCATTCTCAGAATTATTAATTAAAAAAAAAAAAAGAAAGAAAAAGAAAAGAAAATTGGTCTTTTAGACACACTGCTCATTTACAAAGAGAACTCCTTTCCTTCCATAATGTGAATCAAAACTTTGACTTTTTTCAAAAGCTTTTTTTTTTGTTAACAACTCAGGAGCCTGCAAAAAAGTGTGAGATTTTGTTGGCTATGGAGGGAATTGAGGGAAACAAAGATTCCTTTGTCTGGACCAGGTGTATTCTAGATACATAATACAGTACTGTGTACAGACTCAGGACAAAATAGCCTGAATGTTACAATTCAATATTAAGATGTAGAAATATTGATATATTTATTAATGCCTACTATAGATAAATCACTATGCTAGCTAAGCAAGGGGCAATGCAACAAGTAGACAAGTCAGTATTCACTGCCCTTTAGGAACAATGAATGGGTCTCTCTAGTAAATGCAAAGAAAGAACAAAGTCCATATACTAATATTCTACTGCGAACAATCCCTTCATGGAACTTTTTTTATGCAAAAAGATTTTGACTGATAAAATGCAGACTCCATTATTTATAAGCAAATGAGGTTACAGCCAAAATCTTACAGGTATCACTGACTTAATGTGCAGCAATCATTCCTTGAAGTAATTTTAACATAAACAATTTGTATGTTTTTCAGATAAAAACTGCCAATTATGATTGGAAAAAATCTTTTAAGAAGTCTTTAAAGTATAAGCAGAAAAATAACTTACTTTTCTTTTCAAATGAGCATGCTCAAAGAAAGCCTGCTTATTCAAAACACACAATTGTTTTAAGGTACAACCACATAAAATGCATCCAAGTCACAATACTAAGTACTTAACCATATGTATAGCCCTATGCTAGGCAGATAAGAATAGAAGTGAGAAAAGGCAGAGAGAAAAGTTATACAATCAAAAATCTAATTTGTTTTGATCTAGATCTATAACTTTACTGGCGTAAGGCACATTTTTGGGAGATGAAAACCTAAACTTACATATTTATTTATATACCAATCTTAAGTTCTTTTTGCCCATAGCTCCTTAATTGCTCTTTTTAATTTTTTTAATAATAGGTTTTGGCTTTTCAACTACATAGTTTTCAACATTCACCCTTGCAAAACCCTACATTACAAATTTTTCTCCTTATCTATATCCCTTCATCCCTCTCCTAGATAGCAGGTAATCCACTATAAGCTAAACATACGTAATTTTTCTAAATGTATTTCCACATTCATTATGCTGCTCAAGAAAAATCAGATCAAATGGGGAAAAAAACACAAAGAAAAAAACAAGCAAACAATACCACCATTAAAAAAAAAAGTGAATACACAATGCTTTCATCTACATTCAGTCTTCACAGTTCTCTCTCTTGATGCAGATGGCTCCTTCCATCCCAAATCCATTAAAAATGCCTTGAATCACTTCACTGTTAAAAAGAGCCAAGTCCATCACAATTGATCATCAAATGACCTTGCTGCTATGTACAATGTTCTCTTGGATCTACTCACTTCACTCAGTACAGTACTTATAAGTCTTTCCACGTATTTCTGAAATCAGCCTGCTGATCATTTCTTGTGTAGAAATAATATTCCATTACATTCAGATACCATATTATCAGATACCATATAAGATACCAACTTACTCAGCCATTCTTCAACTAATGGGCATCAACTCAGTTTCCAGTTCCTTGCCACTACAAAAAGGGGACTACAAACATTTTCGCACATGTGGGTCCTTTTCCCTTTTTTATTATCTCATTGGGATACAGACCCAGTAGAGACATTGCTGTATCACAAGGTATGCACAGTTTGATAGCCCTTTGGGCATAGTTCCAAATTACTCTCCAGAATGGTTAGATCACTTCAAAACTCTACCAACAATGTATTAGTGTTTCAGTTTTTCCACATTCCCTCCAACATTTATCATTATCTTTTCCTGTCATCTTAGCAAACCTGACAGGTGTGAAGTGGTATTTTAGAGTTACCTTAATTTGCATTTCTCTAATAAATAATGATTTAAAGCATTTTTTCATGACTAGAAATAGCTTTAATTTCTTAAGCTGAAAATTGCCTCTTCATATTCTTTGACCATTTATCAACTGGGTAATGGCTTATATTCTTATAAATTTGAGTCAATTTTCTACATATTTTAGAAATAACCCTTTATCAGAAACACTGGTTTTTTTCCAAGTTTTTCTAATTCCAGTCTAATCTTGGCTGCACTGGTTTAATCATGAACTCATATCAAACCTTATTTTGACATAGGGTGTTAGATACTGGTCATTGCCTAGTTTCTATCTTGCTATTTTCCCAACAATGTTTTCAAATATTGATTTCTTTTCCCAGAAGCTAAGAGTCTTTGGATTTATCAAATACTAGATTATTACAGGCATTGATTATTATGTCTGGTGTACCTAACCTATTCTACTGGTCTACTTACTCTATTTCCTAGCCAGTACCAAATGGTTTTGATGACCACTGCTTCGTAATATAGCTTCACGTATGGTACAGCAAGGCCATATTTCCTTCCATTCTTTTTTCCAATCTATTCTCTTGAAATTCTTGATCTTTTGTTTTTCCAGATAAATTTTATTATTATTTTTTCTAGTTCTATAAAGTAATTTATTTGCAGTTTGATTGGTAGGGTACTGAATAAATCGATTAATTTAGGTAAAATTGTCATTTTTATTATATTAACTCACCCTATCCATGAGCACTTGATAGTCTTCCAACTATTTTACATCTAACTTTATTTATGTGAAAAGTGTTTTGTAATTATGTTTATATAAATCCTGGCTTTGTCTTGACAGATAGACTCCCACATATTTTAAATTACCTACAGTTACTTGAGAAAAAAAATTACATTTTGTCAATCCCGGAGGAATACTAACTTCAGGCTGAGCTTGCAGAAAAGTAGCTCTGATTTGTTCATAAAAGTAGAAACATTATAAAAAAACAACTAGAAGCCATGCTCATTCCACAAAGTACTTTATAACATGGAAAAGTGATTAAAAAGAAGGATTTTGAGGATCAAAGAGAGTTGAAGATGCTATTTTCTTGCATATACTCCCAGTTGATGTTACTATTGTAACTCACATTGAGAACAAGAGGTTGGGTGGCAACTAGCCAATAAAATTTATTAAGCACCTATTGTATAGCAGGCACTGTGTGAAACTTTGGAGAAACAAAGATAAAAGACAATCAATGTTCTCAAGAACTTACTAAAAAAACTAATGCAACAATATACAAACAAGATATGAATGGCTTAAATTGGAGAAAATCAACAGAGAAATATGGGCATGTTTGTAGAGCAGTGGGAAATGAATTAGAAGAGAAGAGACCAAAAATAAGCGAAAAGAGCAGAGGTAACAGAGAAGACAATCTGTTGTCAGAGACAGGATGGAATGTGATTTCTGAAGTTAGCCTTGATAAAGCATAAGGTCACTTTACCATGAGGAACAAAAGTAAACGACGAAACAGTGACAGAAAACATCTGACAGAAGATGAATAAAAGGGGAGGAAAGATTAACTCACAGTAAATGACTAATTTTTTCTGTAAAATATGAAGCAAGGTTCTCAGTTGAGAAAGTGGGAGGAAAGGGAGAGGTCATAAGAGGTTTGAAGATGGATTATACATTTGAAAAGCAACTGTGGAGAGTGAAATAGTAAATTAACTGGGGAGGTATAGTAGAACTGTTCCAGCAGCAGTGACAACCCAATTGAAGTTATGAACTTTAAGTAAGTAGTAGATTCAAACAGTTACATGATTTTCTCCATCATGGTTTAACAGCATAAGTGTATGTGCAGATATAATGAGTATCATAAATAGTCCAAGACTGGGCTTGACTACATGTTAATCAGTGTTACAATTAAGGGGATGGAGATACCAAAAAGTAGAAATGGTTAAAAAAAAAAAAAAAAAAAAAGCGGCTAGTGTAAAGGAGATGAGCTGGAGGAAAATTGAAAAGTCAAAGGATTAAGGTCATACTGTGAATGAAGAGTAGGATTACATAGGGGAAGGCAAAGGGAGAGGTGAAAAGACAAAAATTATGATTGGGTGATGGAATTTCAGAATTTTTGAGCATGGAATGATACATTCCTGAACAAAGAAGATCATCTTTGTGTGTGGTTGAGGTGGGATGGAGGAGTAGAGTATGTTGCGGAACTTAGTATTTAGAGTATTTAAGGGAGAATTAAGACATATGGTGAAGTCCCCTCATATCAGAACAGGAACTGTACAGGAGTGAAAAACTGTAAGCCAGGTATAAAATTTAATGAGAAAGGAAAGGGGCAGAACTGTACATCTGTAAGTAATGGCTACCAAAATTTTGATTGGGTGTTAGATATGAATAGCAATGACTTCAAAGGAAGAAAGGTTACTGACTAATGTGAGGAAAGGAAAAAACCTAGAAGTACCAATGGGAAGGAAAGGCTATTTCTCCCACTCAAACAGCGAGCTAAGGAGAGTGAATGAATGAAGATGAAGCCAGTACTGAAAAGAGTGGCCAAGGAAGATGTGTCTTCAAACTAGTAGACAAAAAGAGTGGGAAAGGAAGAAAAATTTAAATGAAGTTAAGTTTTTGGGTATGGAACAGGCATTCCAGAGAGCATAGTGAAAGGATGAAGCAGACTTAGGATAACTCGGAGGGGGATGAGAACAAGGAATCAAATAATAAGGGATGTTGACTGGATATGATAACCTACACCTGGAGAGTCTCTAGGATGTCAAGGATACGAACAAAAGATGTGAGAATGTTTATCGTTGAGTAGAGGGCACCACTCCTCTTCCCTCAAAGAATAGGCACAGCAAGAAATAGGAAGAATAAAATTGAAGAGGAGATTGTTCTTTGCACCAAAGGTTTCTATAACCCAGCTGGGAGATTAGGCTGACAACAAGAAGTAAAAGATGTCTTGTGCTGGGATAGAGACAACTGTCTGATTTAGAACACATGGAAGAGGCCTGCCCTGTCCCTTGGCACCCTTTCCTCAGGGGATATGCCACATCCAGCAGGAGATGGAGGGCTCAGAGCACTAGCATTATCTATGGTCATCTTCTCTCTACAAAAGCATCACATGTAATGGAGATATACTGGTCTTTTCCAATAGGAGTGAAGCTATTCTCCCCTTTATTATCTGATACAGTCCTAGAAATTCTAGCAACAGGAATAAGATAAGAGAAAGAAATTAAATGCATGAAGCTAGGTAGAGGCATACCTATGTTCCTAATAATATGATTTATTCAGAACATGCTAGACAACCAGCAAAAATACTAACTGAAACTATTAACAAATTTACAAGTTAAAAAATAAATCAGCAGCAAGAAGCAATAATAGAATAGAAATTCCCACTTCAAATAATTCCAAAATGTAAAGTATCAGGTCAACCTCCAAAAGCACACAAAAGACTTGTATAGATTCAATTTCTTAAAAAAAAAAAAAATTAAAAACACAACAAGGATATTTCATTAGTAACTCATATTCATGATTCACTGCTTTAACCTGTATTAAAAAAAGATGAGAAGAGCTAAAAAATGTTTTACAAGCTAATAAAACAATCAGCTAACTTGTAAAAAAATTCTAAATACTTATCAAAAACAAGCACTAGTTCTTGAATCATAATGAGCTTTTAGAAATCTTTTTCTCTGTTGGACTAATGTAAAAACTTGCGTCTAACCAATTGTCAGTTTACTTGCCATGCTCTCAACCACTTAGCTACTTGCTTTAAAAAAAAAAAAAAACAAGAAAATGTATAACATTAACAGATGCAGACATAAATAAAATTAATACGACAAATTAGATTTAATGCATTTCCACTGTTATTAAAGCAAGTGAAAGCAGCATCACTTTCAACAGTCCTTCTTTGAGCCATCCATTTTATCTGAAACAAAGGCCAGGCTCTGTTAGATAAAATTTCTTTATTTTTTCCAAGAAGTTAAAGCAAAAATCTGCTATTTAAAAATGGTTTTATTTTTGGTCACTATCTTCCCTTTCACATTCTATTACTGGCCAGAAACTTGTCAGAATCACTTAACTTGTTTTCCCTGTGTGTCTATGCCAGTACCACTGTGGACGGTTTGCATGTCCTAAGAGCCATCACAGCTACAATATCAAATTCCTTGAATTTGATCAAAATCAAAAGGGATCAAAAAATTCCTATGAAAAATAGGAAACCTCTTTTTCTTATTGGAATCACATTCTACATGGCAAGAAACTAGTAATTCCTTAATGCAGAGTAAAGTGTTAACTAGCTTGAACTCAATTTCATAAGAACGTCTTCTGCCACAGGTTGTAGCTAAGCCTCCAAAACAAAAGGATGTCAACTCTGACAAATAAAATATAAAAGACATGAACGTTTTTCACTCTTGTCAGTGAATCTTCCGTGCCTTAAACATAGTACATATTTAACAAATGCTTACTGAATTTCAGATAAAAGGCAAAAATATAAATTTTTCCTCTTTAGTTACATATAGCAACAAAATTTATTTCCCTAAGCTTTGATATCAGAATCACTCACATACAATTATTGAAAAATGAGCTTTTTTTCTAAAGAGCAAAATCAATGTGGTCTACATGGAAAACTATGTGGCAAATAAAAGCATAAAATTCCTTATTAAAAGCAGAATACTAGTTCTTCAAATGTGAAATTAGTCAAACAAAATAAGTATGCACTTTTTTTTAGCAATTCTCTGAAAACATACTTTAAAAATGATAGTAAAGCCACAGCTAGCCATTAAAAAAGCAACATTTTTTTTTAAATTAATCATTTTAATTTGAAAACAAATTAAGACTTTTGCTAAAAAGTCTCTATGAAGCTTAAAGAACAGGAAATCAATAGTAACCTCAGAAGGGAATTTTGTCAATTATAACTTAATAAAGTGAAAAAAAATATAAACTTTATCAGATATATAGTTATCTATTTACTTTATTGCTCCCTCCTCAACAAAAGATGATTACAAAAGGACTTACCTTGCACTGGGGTTACTACTGTTCCTTTGAAATGTGGATTTATATGTATGTTCTTCGGTTGTTGAGGGGTCACTGGTGGTGGGGTCATCATTATCCTAGGTGTTTCCATTTGGGGTGGCATATGCATTCCTTGAGGAGGAGAAGGATGATGTGGATGCTGTAAGGGAAGCAGAGGCTGTAGCTGTTGCTGCTGGAATAGACTTCTAATAGGTTGCTGTTGAGGAGGTGGTGGCGGAGGTGGTGGAGGTGGAGGTTGTGGTTGTGGCTGTGGCTGTGGCTGAGGTGGTGGAATTAACCTCGGTGAGTGAGTCTGAAACCAAAGTAAGAAATAAATCCAAACAAGTCAAAAATCATTTTAGGGGAAAACTAAGGAATTCTGATTAAATGTAAAGTATTATCACTTAGAAAATGTGCCTAATGTATCTTGGACAATTTCTGAAATCTAAATCAATTAAACTCATTCATGGTAAAGGGGTGGGATTATTGGTTTAACATGAAATAAACACTAAGCATGGGGATTTAAGAGAAAGATAAGGTTTTTCTTATTCTGCTGAAGAAAGATCAGTCCAAAACTAACGACCAACTGACTAAATATTCCAGGCCACCCAGGACCATTCTACATTTCTCCTATATCTCTTTAATATTACAGAAATTTTATTATAAATATTGCATTTTGCTTTTTAAATGTTTTCACATTCCCTCACCCTATCAAAATGATGTAAGCTGAACAAGTGATATAGACAAGGAAATTGAGATAAAAAGAAATTAAAGTGTCTTTCCTAAGGTCACATTGGCCAGTAAACCATATGATCAGCATGGTCCAAATTCCTTGTTCTCAGCTAGAGTTTTCTCCACACAATTACACAACACTTTTAAAAATATATACTAAAGAAAAATGATGAAACATTGTGAGGGAAAAACTGTTTCTTTGGGAATTAGGAATAACAACAGACTGAAAAGAGATGGTCTAGCAATTTTCACATTAGAGAATAACAACAATGCAATCTTATAAACATTATTAGAAATTCTGGATATAAACGTTAATCTTCCATTATCCTCAAAATAAATTCCTCATGATAATATTTTTTTATTTTTAGATTTTCAAATTATATGACTGCTAAGAATTTACAAAAGGGAAATATATCTAAACAAACTAGAGGTCAAAATTTTATTTAACTTCAGTTTAACTTAAGCTCTTGAAATGTCAATGACTAAAAAATCAAAAAGCAAAACTATAGCCTAAAAAAATTGTAAATATATTAAAAATACTTAGCTTCTGTGTGTTTCAAAACACATAGAGATAAAATTGACATTAAAATACATTTACAAATGCTAGATCTATATGAAAAATTAAAACTATCCTCCCATACTGAATAAACAATAATAGCACTCCATTACATTAGGGAAAAACTAAGAAATTCTGATTAAAGGTTAAGTGTTATCACCTAGAAAATGTGTCTACTGTATCTTGGGTAATTTCTGAGATCTAAACCAACTAAACCCATTCATGGTAAAGGGGTGGGATTATTGGTTTAACATGAAGTAAACACTCAGCATGGTGATTTAAGAGAAAGGTATATGGTTCTCTTATTCTGCTGAAGAAAGATTAGACCAAAACTAACATAGGATCAAATGTAAAATTCTCTGGTATTCAAAAGTCTTTTGCAACAATTCCCTTCTTATCTTTCAAGGCTGCTTATATTTTTCTTCATTTCACACATTTTATAATACAACTTCAATAGCCTACTTGTTGCTCTTTATCCATGACACTCCATTTCCTATCATCATGACTGTACTATTTCACATGCATGGAATGGTTTCTATCCAGACTTCCACCTTATAACCTGACTAGCTTCCTTCAAGACTCAGCTCAAATCTCAACTTCTGAAGAATTTTCCCAGCTACTACATCTCTCATCCTCATAGCTAAAGCTTTTCCTCTGAGATTACCTTCTATCTCTGAATTTACAATGAAGAAACGAAATTATTTGCATGTTGTATTCTCTACTAGTATGTGAGCTCCTAAAGGACAGGATTAGTGTTTTTGTCTTTGTATCTTGCCCCAACACCCAAAACTTAAAGCAGTTTGGTCACCTAGTAAGTACTTAATAATTTACTGAGTGACTGATTAATAATAACAGTCTGGCCCCAGTTTACAGAAAATGAAATTAAGGCCCAAAGGAGTTAAAATATTTACTCAAAATGAAACAGCTGGAGCATGAAAGTCAAACTAGATTCAATTTCCTGATTGAACTATTACATAAAATAGAAAGGGGGGGGGGGGGGGAATAAATAAACAAGTCGATGTGCATGTGTGTACAAGTGTACATGTGTATGTGTGTATGAGAAAGACATTAACAGGCTAGAGAATTACTGTTGAAAATCTGAACTAAGACTTATAAAATATATAATACTTTACATTGTCTTCACATTCATCTCAAATATCCATGCAATAGACAAAACCCTTTTTATAGCTGAAGAACGATGAAGGTTTGCTTTAGATCATGAGGTCACTTAAGAGTAGAGTCAGAACTAGAAGCCAAACCTTCTTTGGTTTTTCACTTATACCATTTTGGCCTCATTATCCCACACCTTTATTAACTCTGTCTTATCTGAACTTCCGATTTCCTGGAATACCCAGAACAGTAGTTTGCAATAAAGTGAATACTTAATATTTTCAGCAACTGTACTTACAATTAAATCATTATTTATGTTATGGTTTTGAATCTCAATTACTTCTATATAGTCTCCTGGTGACACATTTATAGAAACTTGGCTTACAAACTGATGAGTTAGGGAGTCTGAATTGTTCCCCAAAACAAAAAATGAAAACCCATCAAAATGACATTAAGGCATAATTAGCATAAAAAATATATATATGTATAGATAATTCTTGAAAAATTAAAAACAAATCTCATTTGATGATACTTTTTATGAAAGACATAAAGAAGGCCAAATATCATCAGGGATAATTGCCATGGCTTAATAAAAGTCCTTTTCCCCAAATGTAGCTATCTATTGTTTTTAACAGAAAATTTACTTTTCACTTAAATTCTAACTTTTCTTTAAAAATAATTATTAAAATGTTGCCTCCAATTTCCCTACATATAAGTGTTTCAAAACCATAAGATTATTTTGAAATAAATCCAATATTATGTGAGGTCATATTGCTGGGAATTATAGGTAAAAGTGTTTCAAAAACAAAAATAGGCAATGATGATTAACCATTTTACATAATAAAAAATGGCTATCACAAGAAACCAAGAATATTCAGAAGGCATTTACAAATACATTATTAAAAATTTAATCTTGGGGCAGCTAGCTGGCGCAATGAATAGAACACCAGCCCTGAAATCCGGAGGACTCGAGTTCAAATTTGACCTCAGACACTTAACATTTCCTAGCTGTGTGATCCTGGGCAAGTCACTGATCCCCAATTGCCTCAGCAAAAAAAAAAAAAAAAAAAAAAAAAAAATTAATGTCTTCTTGAGTTTATGAATCTCACAAATAATAAAAAGATAACTAAATCAGATATACAAAAATTAAATATTTTTCTTCAAGGTGTCACTCTGTTAAAGACAAAAGAACCTCAAAAGTTACCACTACAGGAGGCTGTGTAGGTAGAAGACCAGGTCTGTGATCTTTTATTCTTCCTCTTTCACTGTTATCTCTTCTCTGCTCTCCCATTCCACGACACATTAAAGAACCTCCTCTTCTTCCTCCTCGCCTGGAACCATATCGTCCCTGTTTATGTTGCCGTTCCCTTTCTTCAAATTCAAGCAATGCAGCTTTAGCTTCAGCTGAAAGTTCTATATTAAAAGATGCATATGTGTGAGATATGTTTTAAAAGATTTAACTGGAACTAGATGAGAAAGGAATGAGATAAGTAATCATCAAAAGATGAAAGTTGGCTATCTCCCCAACAAATATTTCTGGCATTGAAAACTACCATAGGAAAAAAGATATAATTTATTTACTCTTTAGTTATCTTTCAAGTGTTTATTTTCTTGTGAAAACAAACTAGGCCATCTTTTGCCTCAATTACTTTAAACTTTAAACTTCGCTTTAAACTAGCGAAGGGGCATTGTCTCAGATAACTGAGACCTAGAAAAGACCTTAAATTTAAAAAGGCCAAGCCCTCTCACTGCATTAAGGGCTAGTGACAGGCATCCTGATCTATAATGTGCCATTGGCTTTTGATGATTCTGAAGGAGAGAGTAAAGCTGACAACTCTATACAGCTGTGCCTCACTTAAATCCAATTTACTTGCAAGTCAAGATTATCACTCTGCTAAACTCATTGATCCTCTTCAAGAATGAAAAATGAACAACTTTTCAATGACAATGCAATTTGGCAAAAATGTTAACATAACTCTTGGTATTTGTGGTGTTGTGAAAAGAGTCCTGGATTTAGGAACCAAAAAGTCCTGAGTTTAAGCCACAGACTATATAAATCTCATTTTCATCTTCTGTAAAATAAAGATAAAACTTCCACTACAACAATATCATAGATTATGAGAAATTGCTTTATAAATGACAAACTCTGTGATATAAATGGGAGTTTACCCTCAATATCATCAACTTATGGGAAATTCAATTATTTCAACTTTGAAATACTTAAGCAATCTGAGCAATGCAATGACCAACCAATTACAGAATGAAGTATATTTCTCACCTCTTAAAAGGAGGTGTGAGATTGCAGGTAAAGAATGAGATACAGATTTTCAGATATGATTATCATAAATCAGGTTTATCTGATTACACTTGGGTCCCAAGAGAAAAGTACAAAGTAGAGGCAGTGAGAGCAGAGGATTAAAAATTTGTTGTGAAAGACATCAATATAAAAAGCATCAATTACATATTTTGGAACTATAAAGAAGAAAGTAAAATGAAATTCAGAAAAGGTCAGAAAGGAAAAGCATTGTTAAAAACACCATGTATAATCTGAATTTTAAAAATAAGATAACCATGAGATTCACAACTTCATACACAATTCTGGTTCTCTAACCTTTTGAAATGTTGGAAGTATGTTAATAGTTTTCTAGTTGATAATTTTAATATGTTTTTAAAAGAAATTTAACTGTTAAATCATCTCTTTTCTCATGAGTACAAAAAAGAGATGAGGTTCAATTTACTTTGAAGAATGGTACTAGTTGGAATCTTTTTTAGCCATAAACTAAATAAATTACTCTCCCATTTTAAAAGAAATAAAGAATATGGGAATTAATTTACAAAATTAGGCAAATAACAAAATTCTTTTGGATAAGGCAGAAAGAGGCCTAGAATCTCAAGGGAAATTATGAAGAAAAAAATGCAAATAAAGGAGAAAACTATTATTTTTAGAATTCATATTATATTATAAAGGAGTAATCATCAAAATTATTTGGAATGGATTAAAAAAGAAAAAGAGAACAGGGAAAGAAAAAGCATAGATCTTGATTATGCACACACATTAAAAAATCAAGACAACAAACTTCTGCAGGAAAAATTTCAATTTCCCATTTCACAAGAACTGCTATTCAAAGCACTTTAGGTGTAGAAGGCTTCTAATACTATATGTTACAATAAACAAAAGCAAGTAACCAAAATTTAAAAGGTTCCCTTATTAAATAAAAAAAATTTAAGGTAATAGAAAAAGGTACCTTTCAGGGCCAAAATTAGAGGGAGAATTCATAACCCAACAACACATATAGGAGATCACAAAAGAAAAACAATTGTAAATTTCAATTACATAAAATTAAACTTTCATACAAACAAAAAACAATGGAACGAAACGAAAGTAAACTGTCAAGATGGGGGAGAGGGGAGAATTCTTTAAAAGAGTTCTGGTGGAGCCTCTTTATTCAAACTGCAGAAAATATGTCTACAAAGTAATTTTAATATTTCACTTATTTTTAAACAACATAGATTGGTATTAAATCTTAACTACAGTATTGGTTCACATACAGTTTATGCAGTGAATCAGCAATTATTTTTCTAGTAGCTCTAAGTGTCAAGATTAATTTTGTTATCCTTAGTAATAAAATGGTTTCAAATGACATCTTTAATCAGCAAGTAAGAATACTTTCCTCCAATTGAGACAAGCTGTCACAAAGGTCACCTAAATGTGACAGGATAGAAATTACATTTGTAACTTCAACTGAAATGTTAATTTCACTTTAAAATATTTTCTGAACTGTGTGTCCAGATTGTAAAGCAAAAGGATGTGCAAGGTTACAGTGCTATTCATTTTCTTATATGCTTCAATGTATATAAATTATGTTTGCATGCAAGTAATTTTCACTGAAAATTGTTTACTAAATATATAGACATGTATATATGAAATGTGTTTAGAAAAAGAAAAAAAATTGCAAATTTTGCATGACATTGCTCGGTGGTTTTCTGAAAATTAGCAAAAGCTAGCACTAGCACTTGATACATGTTAACTCATTTAGTCCCCACAACTATCTTGGAAAGAAAGTAGGCAATAAATGTTACCTAAAGTTTCTGGAATGTTTCTTCTCTCTCTAGGTACATCTGAGAGTCTAATAACTGTTCCTTCTTTCCGTTCAGTTTTGAAACGCTGTCGTCCAGATTCTTCATCATCTTCCTCCTCTTCATCAGATTCCTCTTTAATTTCCTTTTGGAGTTCCAGAGTTTCAATAGCTCCCTATATTACAAATGGAACATTAAAAAAACACAATATCACTTTACATTAATAAAAGTGAATGTTAAATTATGAAGGATTTAAGCTAGAAAATACTCCATTTTTAGCCCCATAAGTTAAACATGGAATTCAGTGTAGAAAAACAGTTTCTAAAACTTTTTTTTTTTTGGAGAGAAAGAGAGTCACCAAATAATTTGCTGTCATTAATTTGCAGTTACCAAAGGTTACACCTGGTTATACTTCCGAAAAACTGTTTCATGGTTCTCTAAAAAAAGTAGATACCAGAATCCAAAATATGTTCTTAATATTATCTTATATCATCCCTACTTAAGTCCTAAACCCCATTTTAAGAGACACAAAGAATAAAATTTAATCTCAACATTATTTTTAATGACATACTGTGGCAAGCTGGTAACCTGTGTCTCTCCCTTGACTAGAAGCATTCCCATAATTTTCCTGTTAAATGTTCATCCTAAAGTTCCATGACCTCTGTCACCACCTATCTCTAACTTAATTACCAGATTGTATTGACTGAGTGAAGACTTCACATGTATGTATGTGCATATACAAATCCAACAATGACGAAGGTAAAGGATGAAACTGAACCAAGGTTGTCAAAAGCTATGCCTGTGAAATTCAAGCGCTGGAGGGGTTCTCCCAAGGTACAAAGGCTTCAAACATGGATATCAATTCAAATGGCACTTTGCATGCTTTCTACCTATGTGTCCATGGGCAAGACATTAAACTCCCCCAAACCTCAAGTTCCTCATCTATAAAATGAGGAATTTGAATCATAGGGTTTTTGAGGTACCTTCCAGCTGTAGTGCCCTGATCTTATGGGGTTGGTAGTCAATTAATCAAGAAGCATTTATTAAATAGTTGCCATATGCTAGATACTGTGCTAGAAATTGGGAACACAAAGAAACAGTCATGGCTCCCAAAGAACTACTCTACTGCAGGATATAATATGCACACATAACCACATAAAAAAATATACAAAATAAATAAACGATAATTGGGGAGAAGAACTAACAACTGGTAAAGTGAAAGTAAGTCAGCAATGTTCTCATGGAAAAGTCAATCTTTGAGATAAATCTTAAAGGATGTCTGTGCTTCTAAAAGGTTTGAGTGAGGAAGGAGAAGATTCTAGGTAGGGATAAAAAAATGTAAAGGCACAGAAATTGGAAATGGAATATTATAGGAAGAAGACCTTGGGAGTAAGCTTGGCTGGAATACAAAAGATACACCCTAGGTCATTTAATGGCTAGAGGACAGAACCCAGAATCAAGAACAACTGAGTTCAAATCCCACCTCAAACCCTAATTCCACTCTGGACAAGTGACTTAATCTTGTCTGTCTCAGTTTCCTCATATGTAAAACAAGCTGAAGAAGGAAATGACAAACCACTCCAATAATTTTGCCCAAAAAAAAAAAGGGGGTCACAAAGAGTAGGACTCAACTGAAATGAATGGATAACAACAGCAACAACTCATTTGAGCTCACCAACAACCATGTGAGGTAGGAATTCTAAGTATTATTATTCCCATTTTACTGATGAGGAAATTGAATCTCAGAGAGATTTAGTAACTTACTCAGGATGACACTGTTAGATAGACTTAGTTAGATAGGACCTGAACAGAGGTAATCTGTAGGTTAATGCTAGCTAGAATATGCCAGAAAGTGTACTAGGTATGAGTTTACAAAGTGGGGACATGAAAAGAGAGACAGTTGTGTGTAAGGGGGGAGAGGAGGAGGGGAGGCAGCTAGATGGTACAGTGGATAGAGCACCAGCCCTGGATTCAGGAGGACCCGAGTTCAAATCTGGTCTCAGACACTTTGACACTTCCTAGCAATGTGACCCTAGGCAAGTCACTTAAACCCAATTGCTTCAGGAAAAAAAAAGTGTGTGTGTGTGTGTGTGTGTGTGTGTGTGTGTCTGTCTGTCTGTCTCTATGCACACACACACACAAACACATAAACATATGGAATGTGCAGAATGTGCAAAATTACATGGTAATTTTGTGAGGCAGGGTACTCAAGGAAAGACCTCTGATAGAAGGCAATGCCTAAGCTAAGTCTCAAAGGAAACAAAGAAGTCTAAGAAGCAGCAGTGAGAAAGGGAGAACATTATGGAATTGGGCCCAGACAGTGCAAAGGTTTGGAGATATCAATGTAATATACAAAAGCATTTAAGAAGCCAATATGATTAGGCCATTAAGTCCATGAAATAGAATAAGGCTGAAAAAATAGGAAGGTTGTGAAAGGTTTCAAAAAAAAAAAAAAAAAAAAAAAAAAAAAGGCAGTTTAGGGACAGGGAGCCACTCCATTTTATCAAGCAAGGGAGGAACACATTTTGGCAATGTGTGGTTAATTTAGAGAACAGACTACAGTGGGGAGGGACCTGAGGCAGAGAAAATAATGAGAAGGCCACTGCAATAACCCAGCTGATAGGAGTCTGTTGTACCAACCATGTAAATGGAAAGAAAGATGTAAAAGATGTTTCAAAGATGAAAACAGCAAATCACTGATGAAAAAGAACAGGGCATGGTCAAGGAGAGATCAGGACAATCTACCAGAATCTACAGTTCCAGGGCTACTAATTATACTCATGTCTTTAGGTATAATGGGAAGAGCTCACTGGATTTGAACTCAAGAGGACCTTGCTTTGCTTTACTACAAATTGCTATGACTACGGACAAGTCACTTAATTTTTCAGCACTTTAGTAAAAAGGAACTAAATTTGATGATTACTAAATTTATTATCTGTAGTCTCCAACCTGTTGGCTAGAAACTCTCAGGAGGGTTCTGTTTTTATTTTTCTATCCCTACTGCCTAAGACATAATAGGTGCTTAATAAAGACTTAATGAAATGAATGAATAATTTTGATGGATGTATGCTGTCTCTTAATGATTACTGCTTCCAATTAAAAATATTCTTCAACCAATTATTTAATAATCTACTTTACATTGTATTTTATAATAAAAAGGCCAGCCTAAAAAAGTTCAGGAAACTTCACTAAAAAACACCAAATCCCTAGAAAATGATATTTTTCCAGGTACAAGAACTCATGAAGATTATTACTTTTAGTACAGAATTTGTGACCAGGTCTGGGACAAAGATGCAGGGCAAACTTAGGAGGGGATCCATATACCTATGGGTTCAAGGGTGATGAGCAATCTCCAGAATCATAAAAGGAGTCTAACTAGAGAGGACCTAGGAGTACTTTTTTTGCTTTGATGACTTTAAACAGAGAAGAGAAACAGATCTGTAGGGGTAGGGGGAAAAAAGGATAGAGACAATTATTTAATAATTGAGGTAGGCAAGCAGAAGTTTACAATAAACTGAGTGGAAGGGTGGGAAGGAGTAGTAGTTGACACTTGAACCTTTCTCTCATATGAAATGACCAAAGGAAGAAAAAAAAACACACACACACACACACACACACACACACCCTAGGTACAGAAATATATGTCATTAAGAAGGACAACAGGGGAAAAAAGGAAGAAAAGGAGAGAAGAGGAAGGGGGGTAAATAACAAGGATAGATTAAAGTAAAGATTAGTCCCAAGCAAAATAATCTCTAAGGATGTGCAAAAAAAATTTATAATAATAATAAAATTACCCGCTCTTTTTGTGATAGCAAATAACTGGAAAATGGGAGGGCTACATATAAAGTGAGGATTGGCTGAATGGATTATACGATTAAATGTGATGTAATACTATTGTGGGGGTAAGGAATTATGGAGGGGGTGGTTTTAGAGAAACATAAAAAAGATTTGAACTGATATAGACTGAAGTAAGCAGAACCAGAAGAATAATTTATACAATTTATTATTAAGATAAACTTTGAAAGACTTAAAAATCTTAATCACTATAATGACCAATCACAATTCCAAACAACTTTTGATAGAATATCTTACTTAATAGAAATGAAGGACTCAAGAGTGCAAATTGAGGGTATTTTTTAATGGATATGGCCAAAATGAGAATTTCTGTTGCTTAACTAAACACACATACACACACACACACACACATACACACACACACAATTATATGTACAACATGGACTTTTTTTTTTCCTTTCACAATGGGAGTATATGGGGAGAGAGGAGGAAAAAGAAGAAACAAAAAGGAAGATTTTTGTTAATTGGAAAAAATTTAAGACAATAAAAACAACCATTTCTTGAATCACTCATAAAGACTTTCTCCAAGTCCAATCTCAAAAACTGACTTAAATGAGTTTCATAGTTCTGATTATATAGATTCAATTAATTACCAAATTATAAAAGATTTGAAAGTACAATCAATTTATAGTTTGCGCTTAGATTGAAATCATATTTCCTTCTACCAACAATTTCTCAGAAATATTTCTTAAATGAATCCAAATTTTATTCATTTAATTTAGTCTCTTCACATATTTCGTTCAATTACATTACCATGTATAACAAATACACATCTAAAACTGCCTTCTGCTTCACAAATTTTACTGCATGAACACCATACAATGCAATTAAGGAATTATCACTACTGGCTAAAATATTCACAAGAATAGCATTTCTATAATTTTGTTCAATTAGTTAGTAAAGCACAAATATTATGTGTATATTCATTTTAACAAAACATCTAGAAACTAATCAAACTATTTTCTCTATAAGCTGTTTTATAAAGACTGCAATTGATTCTATAGTCAATTTAAAATTCTCCCTCTTAGAAAAAATTCATTTTTCATAAAATGCAGGCATAAAAAGGATAGCTCAGACATACCATTAATAGAAATCAATTTTTTTTAAACTTTTTTCCCCTATCTTATGCTTTTTCCTGTATGAAAAGATCAACTTTCCAAACATAACCAAAAGCAGCTACAAACACTATCTATTGTAGCTAAAGAAAAGATAGGCAAATATATACTCTATATTAAATGGAAATTTTGTCACATTACACCTCAAATATTAATGCATTTAGTAAAAATATACTATTCATCTCAAAGAATCTGTTTTCCTCCTACCCTGAATAATGAAATTCATTCCCCCACCAAACAAAACAAACAAACAAAAAATCACTGTACACAAACCAAAGAAATTAATTTTAAGATTAAAACTTTCGAAAAGTTCAAATCCTTATTGGTCAAACTGCTAATTTAAAATAAGAGCAGGCAGGAAAAGTAACTGTGAAAAGAATACTGAATGTGAAGTCAGAAAAGTTTTGATTCTTAACTACAAATTTTAATAACTTCAACAAGACTCTGGCCAACACAAAGTAATCCTTTCTTTTCTTCCTTCCCTATAGTCCAAGTGGAAAGGGTAGTCTTCCTTCCTGCTAAACGAACTACTCACAAGATAGTCAATAAAGTGCTGGACCTAGAATATCCACCTTCAAGATTTGCCTCAGACACAAGCAGTGCTAAGTCATGTAACCTCTGCTGTATCAATAATAATAGTCACTACTCTCAGGGTTACTTTGAAGATAAAATAAACTTGTAAAGCACTTTTCAAACTTTAAAGTCTATAGAAATTTTATTTAGGGGTAACAAGGTGGCAGCAGATAAGAGTCTAGGTCTGGAGTTGAGGAAACCAGAATTCAAACATGGCTTCAAATAATTCATTGATTATGTGACCTTGGGCATGTGCCTTCAACTATCTGCCTCATTTATACAACAGAGGTAATAATAGCACCTACCTCCCAATGTTACTATGAATATGAAATTTAGTATTACTTGTAAAGGGCTCTGCAAATCTTAAAGTACTATATATCTTAGCTATTATTATTGTTGTTATTGTTATAACCTTTCCCTCTTGAGTCTTCCCCACGGTCTATGCACACAAACAGAACCTAAACTAATAAACCTGTCTTTGATGCTGCTATGTCTTCAGGCTACCTCCTATTCACCACAAAAACCATAAAGTCAATATGCAATACTGTCAATGGCTAATTATCCATTCTTTGTATTCGGTATGACCTATTGGTGGGCACTTAAGATCACTGTGAAGCAATATCTGGCAAGATTCTCCTCCATGTCCAGGGAGCACAGTGTCACAATCTCAGTAAACAGATGAGATGGCTACAGTGTCAGAGGCCTTACATGGGTGTCATGTTCCATACATGTGCAATCCATTTACACATGTTCCCATGGTAGTTGGTCACAGATTCTGGACTAGAACCCAGGGATCCATTGACTCCTGAGTCAGAAGCTGCCAACTATTTTTTAAGAACCAAGCTTCTTTAAACCTTAGTCACAAGAACATTAAAAGAAATAAAGTACCAGAGTAAATGTGAATGCCTAACTTTGCTCTAGCAAAAAAGCATTTAGACATTAACTGGTCTTTAGACAAGACTATATAAAATTTTGTTAAAAGTCCTCACTAAGACAAAAAAGAATTTGGTTCCAACTAAGTAGGGAAATATCCTGGGAAAGTTAAGAGATGGTGAACTAGAACTATATCTTGAAAAAGTAAAATAAACATTATGAAGAGAATATAATTTTTAAATCTCATTTCTAACGGAATATAAATTCCTTGCAGTATGGGAACTTTTTCATTTTGGCAGCTGTATCCCCAGAACCCAGCACAGTATATATAGCACATAGCACATGGAACTTATTAATACATGTTTACTGGTTTGATTTCTTAGAAAATTCACTGAAGGAGATGTTGAATAGCCAAGGTATTTTAAAAATATTTTAACTGTAAGTTCTAAATATGGTATTTGAAATTGTTTAGGTGATGACCCTAACAAGGTTAAGAAATGCTGCTTTAACCATGGAAGCTAAGTCTGAAAGAAAAGAGAACTCACCTAAATCTGACAAAATATTTTATTTTTCAAGTTTATGCAATCTGCAATACTAAAGTAAACAAATTATGTAAATTATCTTCTACACTTCAGAAAAATATTAAGAAGAGTATCAATGACTGGTAAAACTATTCAAAGAAACCATGGTCACTAGTTTAGGTAGAACATGAAAGATGAATTATCAGTGTTACATGACACACATTTGGGTTACATATACAAAGGTTCCTTAAAAGATGAGTCAACACTATACAAAGTCCAAAGTAAACCACCACCCCAAACTACAACCAAACACACACACACACACACACACACAAAAAAAAAAAAAACCATAAAATGCATTTTATGTTTCTATTCTGTTTCCCAAAGTACCTAGAATAATTGTAAATTCACTAATTCACTTTTAATAGATTAAGTATCTATTACATGCAAAAGCAGTTCTAAACATTAAAGAACTATGAATCATGGAAAAGTAGAATGAATTCCACTGTATTCTCTCATCTAGCAAACAGCCTTGCACACTATAAGCATTTAATGGTTGCTAAACTGTAATAGAATTGGCAATGCAGTTGGATGATCCACAACTGTAATCTTAACTGTATTAGATGAAAAGTACTTGAGATAGAAAATGAAGGACAGAAAGCACTGCTAGGGACAGTCAAAAAAAAGAGAAATACAATTAAGAAAATGGTAGAGCTGGGAAGCTGTCAAGGAGTAAGGGAAGGCTTCCAGAAAGGGGAACCATCTGAGCTCGGTTTATTAAAAGGTATATATCGAACTTTACTTGTAAGTAGTCTCCCACCTCTCTACTCAATGTTCATTACCTCTCTACTCAATGTTCATTTGAGCAATGGCTGCTCAAAATAAAAGGATGAAAATAAAGTACACAGTAAACCATCAACATTTTTCTGTGCTTGTCCTTTTCCAATCATAGACAAATACAAATATTATCTTTCTCTTAAGTTGATCATAATCTTTTTATAATTCTGTTCTTTACACCTTTCACTGAAAGGTTTATCAAAACCAGAGCATCATAAGAAAGCATCTAGCTCCGGTGTAGGGTTTGTGAATATAATGCCATAAAGGCTATGACATCCTGCTGTATTATAACACAACTTTTCCACTATATTATATATTGTAATGCAATACTACTCAAACTGCTGACACCAATAATTACCATAATGCCAACATTTCATTCCCATCTTATTTCAGGATAAATAGAAAATAAAAACACCATGCCTTCAAGGGCACTGGTGGTGGCCACTTAGTTCTAGAAAGTAAAGCCTTAATTTTTGTTGGTAGTTCATTGTCTCCAAGTGATGAAACACATTTTCCTTCTTTCAGTCCAAAGATGGGGAATTATGTATAAGGTATACTGCACATGCTTTCATACTTCCTTGTCTTGGCTAGTTCTGCTCAACTGTATTTCCTTGTTACAAGAAAAGGTTCAATTTGGGGGACTGGGTTAATCAGGTAGGGTTAATATGGATAAATGAAATGCGGTATGAAAAACAAAAGGCATCCATCTTAAATAAAAGCAAACTGTACACTAGAAGTATCATAGCATAATGGATAGGGCTAACCCTATAGTCAGAAAGACCTAGATTCAAGTGCTCCCTCTAACACAGAAGCTATATGATCACGCTGAGTAACTTAACCCCTTCAGTATTTCCAGATAATTCTTTAAAATTACAGGAGAGAAAGAAAAGAGAAAGACACAAATTCAGGCCCTACTTTGTGATATCTGAACTTAAAGGGGGGGTAGTCCAAATTCTTTGCAGAATAAATCACCTAAGATGTAGAAATGCAGAACATTTAATGCACCTGCCTGAATTAAACCACTAGTATCTATCTAAAAAGAAAGAGCCCAGTGACAAATGAATATGCTGAATATGCAATCAATGGACATTTTTGCTTGGCTTTGGTCAAAAAAGATTTTTGCCCTTAGTAAGCTAAATATAACAAGTTATCTATGATCCTATGATCATATGAGGTTACTAAATAATGTTGTGGCTTTTCTCCTCTATAAATAAAAAATTCCAGGGATACTGAAGAGGTTGGTAGCCATCTAGCCAACATTTCACACTATCTGCTTAGTATACTTTAAGAAGGCAGTGAACTTTTATGGCAAGTTTTAAAAGTTGAATAAAATACTTGGGCACTAAAAGTTAACTCAATTTTCAAAAGTTCAGCCATCAGAACTTATTTCTGGAAGGCTCCAAAGGCAAATAAGACTTTTTTTTTTTAATTGCTATTTGTGGGTTATTGTTTTTTTTTTTTTTTTCCAACTAATCCTAAATAGAGGATTTTACTCAAAATCTGAACAATGAGCAACTCTCTGACCTTCTTAAAAGATGAATAAAATACCTCTTCAGATTCAGGAGCGGCTTGGGTATCAGCCATCTCCTCTAATTCATCTTCAGCCACATAGTCTTGCTCTTGCATTCCTTGCGGCCCACCATAAGACTGCATGTATTCTTCATCCTAATAGCCATTAAAGAGAAAAGTTTTTCTCACGCATCTTTTTGGTTTTTTTAAAACATGTTATCATCATGAATCATGCTGTCATTCCAGTAAACTTTTCTGGGAATAATGTACCTAAAGCCAGGTTCAAACAATATAAAGACAACGTCAAATAGGTAGTAAATGAGAATTATATCATGCCATGCTGCCTAAATACTGAGTTTTGAAATAATGATATAGAGTACCCTGTTTAACAACTCATAGTTAACCATGTCCAAAGCTAAGGGAAAGAGTCAGTTCTTTATGTTCAAATGGAAACTGTGAGTACTATCAGACAGAAATGAATAAAACATTAAGACAATTAAAAGTCAACTTTCAATTGCCTGTATAAATATAATCCAAGTCTACAAATTCAATTCTGTTCAACAAGCATTCATTAAAAGCCTACTATGTGGTGCAAGGCTTTATTACTATTTTAGCCATTAGTTTCGATTCATGTTCTGCGGCGGCAAATCTTTTTGGTGTCCCTAGCCACTCTTCAGCGAAGAGTAAAATGACATAAAGGTAGATAACATGAGAAGAAAAGTAAGCAAGCTAAACTATATATTAACTAGACAATCAGTTCTTGAATAACTGAGAATTAGTTGTATCTTCTACCTGTCAGTCATAATCTAGTTCTTCAACATCAAAAATAAATGTGACTTATTATATACCAAAATTCCTCCTTATATATTCCAAGACTGCTTCACAGTTTTTCCCTTTCTAGAAAATACTAACCTGATCCAATTAATCACAATCCGTACCATTAGATATTATTCATAATAAGTGCTATTTCAGGACCTCTGAACAATGTAAAATTATATTTTTAGCCAAGACATAAAGGAATATAGTTCAATTACTTTGGTACTCCATAAATACAATAAAAATCTAATACTCTCTACATCTAAAATTTCATATAAAATTCACTTTTTCTGAAATGTCACACTAATATCAATAGAGGTCCTAAATAACATTTTACATGCAAAAGATCAGAAAACCTAATGACCATGCCCAGTTAATAATAAATTTAATTACTTAATTACCCCAACCTAGACCAAAAACCTAAATTAAAGTCACAATTTCACTGAATAATAAATTCACAAATTCAGTCTGATATCCAAATTTTTGCAAATTTTGATGGTCTTCCACGTCCATCTCGTCCTAAATATTTAGTGCCAAGCAATTCCTCCTGATTTTATGGCCAAATACCAGCACTTGGTAAATAGGCAAGTATCTAAAATGAATAATACTTCAGTAGCAGAACTAATGCTGCTTTTGCCATGCAGACCCTTATCATTTAATTTTTTCAAATCTATTATTAATTTTCTTCACTATTACAAGACAGAATTTTAAACATACCCTTATCCAACCAGGATATTTTCACTGTTAAGCAAAAACCTAACATATTTCACTAAGTTTTGTGTACTGCCTTAAAATCCCCACATTAAAAAAAAACAACAACAAAAACAACAACAACAACAAAAAAAAACCAGGGAATAGCAAGTATCAGAAAATCCATTTTTTTAAAATTACATCATCCATAAAATTAAAATTAAAATGTTAGGGGTGCTCTGAGGCTAGTGAAAGAATCGGCTAAACTGTTTAAAGCTTATTTTACATAGGAATTTATGATAATTTTATTGCCAAGACTAGAAATCTTAGACTAAAAGTCAATAAATTTAAATTCAATTTGAGAATCCTGTCTTTTCCTAAAGAGAATTATAGAATTTTAGAGGTGGAAATGGACCTTAAACATCACCTACAGGGGTTGTTAAGCTAGGACATATGGAAAGATTTTTGAGGAAAAAAGGAAGTCAGCGTATTTGTTTAGGAAAAAAAACTGCATTTTTATTTTCATTAATTGACATTTAACTTTCCCTTCAATTTTGAATGTAGGCAACAAACAATATTCTGAGAAGAGATCACCAGACTTAATCAGACTCCCTCCCCCCAAAAAAAAGATTATGGTTAAGAACAACTGGTCTAATATAATTCCCTCATTTTACAGACAAAGAAACTGAGTCAAACAGTCTCTAAATCAAAATAATTTAGCACATTTAAAAGATCTCAGAGTTGAAATCATAGCTCTCTTCCCTCTCCCCTTTAAGAAAACAATTAAAAAGGACATACTTTCGCTTTGCACACTCCTACCAGAGTTTCTAAACTTCAATCCAGGAGATATGACTATAGGGTCAGGAAAAAATTCAAGGCAACTTCCTTCCAATACTCAGGGAAGGGAAAAGATGTCTTGATGACAGCAGTGGAACTAGATAACCAATGAGGGAAGACGAATAAACCATATGGAAAGGTGACCAGTCAGAATAGTTTTGAAGCAAGGATTGGAGGGCCAAGAAGACAACCAATTACCACAAAATCAAAAAGAGCTCCAAATGCCCAGAAAATGCTACTACAGACACCATCATCCCTCTCGTCCCCAAACAGCAATTCTATTTCCTCTCCATCTGCCCATCATCCCTCATTCATTCACAACAATCTCTTAATCATTCCCTGAACCAACCAATTTCATCATCCCCACTACTAACTATTGTTTCATCATCTTTTCTCATTCACACAATTTCTTCCCTTCCTTAATGCAAACCTAGCTAAAATTTTGGAATTTCATCATTAAAACACCCACTGTTTAAAGAAAGACCTTAATATATGCAGATGTTCACATTAGGAGTCAAATATTAAACACAATTATTTAAAATATATAGGCTATGCCACCTTTATCTGACAAAATAACCCATAACTTATTTTAAAACTCAAGTTACACCTAAACAATTCCATTTCAATACTATCTTAAGATGGAAGATTGGACTAAATGACCACTGTTGCAGTATCTGAAATAGGTAAAATTTTATTACAAATATGATCCCTGTTTTTGAAGTTAAACTTCATGTAACTATTTATTTAGACATTTCTTTGTATCTCTGCCACCTTGATGAGAGATAGCAAATTATGTGTGGGACATTTTCTAAACTAACCTCCAATCTCTTTATTCTGTTTTAGACAGTGCTCAGCTACAAAAAGATGAATGAGCAGGACATCAATCACTTTGGAATATTAGCACCTTAAAGATGTCTTTAGCAGGTCAATAATCTTTTCACCTTGGAAGGACTTTATCAGATCTTGTCTAAAGCCTGGATAAAAGCTTCTGCATTAAGTACATTTAACAATTGGCAGTGTATCTCTACCACACAAAGCTGTTTTCTTCCTTATGGACACAATCCTCAAGGTCATGATTCTCAGCAGCTTTCCAGTATGACAAAGAAGCATTACCTACCGCCAAACAAGCTGTCAACACAAACTTTGTCATAGCCTAGATAAAGAAACTGGCAGACAGTGATAATAGGTCTAATTTCCCTCTCTCCCAAGGGAAGTAAATAGATTTCAAATCAGTCTAAAAACCTATGCAAGGAAAGAAATGTTATCTTTGGAGGTACAAAAGAAAAAGACTCACTGGAAATTCATCTAGAGGTTCATTGATTTCAATGTCTAGCACTTCATCATTGTCAATTTCTTCCTCCCCTTGTTCTTCCACATATTCTATTTGGTCTTCTGTCAACTCAGCATCATGGCCTTCATACTGTTCTTCTTCAGTATAGTCTTGTGGGTACAACTCAGATCCATCAGATTTGTGATAAATCATTTCATCCTCTCCTTGTTCATATTCCGATTCATGTTCTACAGACTGATCATTAGTATTGTCGGAGAGTTCAAATGATGTAACCATGCCAGATGTAGTATTAAGACTAATTGTGACACCCTGAGAACTAGAGTGGACAAACACATAGAAAATGAACCATACAATTAAACTTTAGCACAAGAAGTTTATCAATTATTTGCTACAAAGATTTAAACCATATCTAGTAAGACTTTAATATATAATAGGCAAATGATTAATATTTTCTTAAGCAATGACCTAAAATGAAATTTCACATAGTGTATGATTCATTTCAATAAACCCATCCCTCTCTCCTCCCCCTCCTTCCCATCAGCTGCAGGCTATTTGATCAAGATAATCAAATCAACCAGATGGTCTAACTGATACATATGGCAAAAATCCATCCTGGTAGCTGGAACATTAAACCCAATTTCAACTTTTCAGAATAAAAAGTAAAGAAAATTGCTAAAACTAAATTTCTTTTCAAATGTTTTGAATCAAAAACTAAATACAGTATACTATTAAAAGAAATATTTTTATTTTAAGTACTTCTAAGCATAATATTTTAAATGTAGGGTTTACACAATAACTAATTCCCTATATCTATTACAAATTTTCAAGCATTTTAAAACTTACTTATAATAAAACCTATTTCTGAGCACGTTCAAGATTTAAAATATTGATAATTTTCGGCCCAGAAAATCAGTTCATTCCACTCAACATTGTAATAACAGAATTATTATAAGCACGAAATAATCATTTTACACAAAGAATCATAAAAGATAAAACAGAAAAAAGTCAAATGTCAAATTTTTAAAAATCCTATAATACTTTAAAAACATGAATAACTTTTATTCCACATGTTTTAATATATCATATAAACAATGAAAAATCTGAAATCAAAGAAATTCAGAAAAAAGTAACTTGGCTTAAAAAAAACAATATATTGTTAATATTCAAGTAAAAATTAAATAACAAATATCTACTGAACTATAATAGTTAAATATGATTTAAAATATCTTCAAGATAACAAAAATACACAGCACCATAACAAAATACAAGATTTACTTTTCTATATTAATAACTGTTAGATTCTTTCCCAAAGACTTTTCCCTTAAAAACTTAACAAAAAATTAGTAAGTAATCAATTACTCATTTTTCTAAAACATACTAATAATTCAATTTCTCATACATACCTACAAAGTAGTTCAACAAATTAAAAAAAAAAAAAAGACTACAAGGTAACAATGACCATAATAAAACATATTATGAATATGAAGGCACATTTCCAAAATGTTCATTCTTAACAAAACTAAAATAGTAAAGAAAGGTATTAAGAGAGAACCATCACAGGTCATTAGCTACAATTTATGTTAAATGGTTATGATAACAGTATCATATATATTTTCAAAAATTTCTTAAATTTGTTTATCTATCCTCACTCAATATCCCAATAAAGTAATTCAATCTGAAATTTTCCTTAATTTTTAAAAATAATCTGTTTAGATATACCATATAAACATAAATATACAGACTACATATTTATAAGTTGGAGAATATATAAACAGATTTTAAAATATTCATTTGGACACAATCATCAGAATAAACCTTTTAAGCATAGTTTAAGTGTATCACTTTGTCATGGAGTTTTAAGCATATAATATATGTGTGTGTGTGTATATGTATATATATATATTCACACAAACTCTTCTTTACTCAAATTAAATGAAACTGTAAAAACCTGAATTTAATAAATTACCTGAAATTTAGTTCATCTTCATTATCACTCTGCAAAAGATCATCATTCAGTTCTTCATCTGACAAATCTGACTGATTCTGGATGAAAAAACAATTATTAATATTTTGTCCTCATAAAGAAATTACAAAAATTACTAGTTGCATTTATAATTAATATATTACTAGTTGCATTTATAATTTATAGTTGCAAATAATTGCATTTATCTTAATTTTTTGTAATTAAACATGTCATCTAAATATAAAAATCATGGGACCAATGATTCAGAATTGATTTCATCAAGTCCACCCCTTCATTTTAAGGATGAAGAAATGAGACCCTCATTTCTACTTAAGTAACTTTTCCAAGACCCCTAAGAGGCGCTGCCTGAATATGAAAACTTAGGACTTTGGATTATCAGATCCAACACACTTTCCACAGCACTACAACACAACTATTGAGTAAGCCAGCTAACTGACTAAACAAATTTCTAGGTTCCAAAAGAAGCCAAACATTGAGAAATAAAATTGGAGTTCAACAATTATTCTAAGTTTAAGAAACTACTAGACCAAGACAAAATGAAAACAGTCCTTGCCCTCATTAAGTTTTAAAAGTTTTAATTTTCATTTAAGTGAATAAGCACATGCACAAATATATGTGAACAATCTGATTTGAATGGGGGGAGAGGGGAGTTTGGAAAGGGGAGAAAAAACTGCAAGATTTGGCAAATAGTACAAAATCAGACAAAAGCTAGTTGAAGCCAGATTTGAAGTCTCTTAAATAATCTGTTTGAATTGTTTCTTTTCTGTCCTAAAAAGGCAGTAATGGGACAGTCAGATACATCCATTAACAAAAATATTTTGGTAGTATTGTGGAAGATGGATTACAGATGGGAAAAAATTGAAACAGAAAAATCAATTAGGAGCTATTAAAATAGGCCAGTCAAGAATGATAAGGGCCTGAATTTATAGCATATATGAACATATAGCAACTATATGACTTGAGAGGGTTCCAAAGATGTTATTCAAATATAAAATTTAACAAATGGCTGTTACAAGGTAATGACTCAATTGTTTTGGAACATCTCTAACATTTAGGAATTTTTCTTTCCCTCATTATCTTTTGCCTTATTCCATTTCTAATTAAATGATATCCTGTCAATTTTTAAAGAATATATTACTGCACATATGCATAGTTCAAACTTAGAAGACAATGTTCCCTCAAAGCCAGCATGGGTTCATCAGGGGTAAATCATGCAAGATTATGCTAATTTCATTTTTGCCAAGGTTACTATGCTGATACTGAAGAACACCAATGCATTTAACAACATGTAGAGGGTGAAAAAGAAAAAAGACAAAGTTAATAAGGAATTTAAGTTATGAATGTAACTGGGAAGATGATAATACCCTCAAAGAAATAAGCTAAATTTTAGGGAGGTAAGAAATAGTTCTGTTTCAGGAGCTCAAACACTGAATTTAGGATGCTAATGAAACCTACAATAAATAGTTCTAGATATAGGAATAAGATAGGATGCACAAGAAGGATCAGGGATTCAATTGAGAGTCAAATGTGCAGAGATGGATATTTTATATTTCCTTGTTCACCCATTTCCAATGTTATCATATATAAGAATAAATATATCTATTTTGCTCAAAAGTATGGTATGGAAAAAAATTGCTGTGAAATGCTTTCCAGGAGTTTTTCTATATCTAAAGAATATACTTTATCAGTCTAGTAACCTTGTCAGAAATGAAATTAGTTAATACTCCAAATTTAGTTTTTTACACATAACTTTTCAAATATGACTTCAGGGATTTTGGCCTTGTATGAAGGAAAGGAAGTCCAAATCTGTGATTTCATCATGGTAGGGAACTAAACTCCCTTTTACAAATTTGAATAGCAGAACAATTATTTAACCTAAGTATTAAGTTGTCTATGACAGAGATGAGATCAAAATACCCAGAATCACATAACTAGGATGGATGCCTTCCTGACTCCAAAGGGCAACCCTTTATTCTTATGGCACATTAATTCTCACTATTTAAAATAAATTAAACTTCAAGGACTCACTTTCAAAAAGAATCTTGTTTCTTACCTTTTTGCCAGACAGCAAATCTTCTCCAAGCAAATCATCTTCAAGTTCACTAGGAAAAAAGTGGTAAGTCAGTATTTCTATTACAAAACATCTCAAGACACTATCATTTCCTATATAAAAACAGCAGTATACAATAAGACTTAACCAGTAGCTCTATGGGTTACACAAAGTTTCTGGTTTTACAATATTAATTTGGATAGATTTCCTTCTCTTGCCTTTCACATATCTTCCAATAAGGTACAGACAGATGGAATGACAATAGATTGTGATAGGAGTTCACAAAAATAGAAATGGTACATATGTGATCATATGAAGTGAGTAAACTGAGAAATTGTGAGATTATAGTGTTTGAAAGAATACCAAATATGTATATCAAAGCCCTCTAATATGACAGAAATTAAGAAAAAGAGAAAGTCAGAGGCAAGCATTGAACCCTACAGCAAAAGCCCCTGAGGACACAGAAAACAACTACCAGGATTCTGACTGGGTGATAGATATAAAATGAACCAACATATCTCAGGTCTTATTTTTAGTGCTTTAAGGGTTGGTTTGGTTTTTTTTTTTTTTTTTGGTTGGTTGGTTTTGTTTTTGTTTTTTTAGTTTAAATACCAAATAAATATACATACAGAGTTATTCATCCATTAACACCCCACAAACAGCACATTTCCTTTTGTAACCATACAAATATTCATAAGTTCTTTTTAGAGAAAAAATAAGATAGTAGCAGATTAAGAATAGCTTTGAGTGTGACTTTTATTGGTGGATGATAAGAAACCAATGAAAAATTTGAATAATAGCGATATAATCATATCAATGATTAAGGAAGAAAAGGGTTTAGATGGCATGGAAGGAAAAGAAACCAGAAAACATACTGAGATCACTTTTTGTTATAGCAAAGAACCAGAAACAAAGAGATGCCTATTCACTGGAACTAAATAATTTGTATAACATGAATAAAATAGAATGTCATTTCAAAATAAGACACAATAAATATGAAGAATATAGGGAGGTCTGAGAAGACATATAAAATGAAACAAAGCAAAGTAAAAATTAACAGGAAAACAGCATACTATTACATAATTTTTTTAAAAAATCTAAACTGAGGAGTATAAAATATAAGCACCAATAGAGAAGGCCTAAGAATTTACTTTCCTCCATTATCTTCAGAAATAGAACATAGCATATACTACTGGACTTGGCTGAGAACTAGCTGATTTTAGCAAACTGATTTTTTTCTCTTTTATTTTTTTACTTATCGTAGGGATTCTAGGTGAAGGGAAAATGAGGAACATATTAAGAAATGAAGGAAATGTAACAACAGTAAGTATACATAAAAACTTAGCAATAAAGAGGAAATGACAGTCCAAAACAGTGACTATAGCAATAGTAATATGATTAAAAAAGATGAATCTTGGGCAATAGTACAGATGTAGAAGTGATAGAATTTGGTGGGTAATTAGACATGACAGGAAAGAATAGGAAGAATTAATAGCAGATTCAAGATTTTAAAAATAAAAGTATGAGTGAAAAAAATTAGTAAAGGTTATCAATCAAGTTCTAGGAAAAGATAGTAAACCTAGTTTCAAATATATTAAATCTGAAATGCGAGAAACCCAAATGAAAATGCCCTACTGGCATTTGTAGGATGAAGGTCTCAACATTAAAAAAAAAAAAAAAAAAAAAAATGTCTCAAATATATCATTAGCATAAATTTGAGTTTAAATTATAGAAGTTAACAAGAACATAAAAAGGAGGACAAGAAAATAGGAAAAGAAACAAAAACCAAGTGTGTGATGGTTTAAAAGTAAAGAAGGAAAAAAGACTTATCTCAGGAAGAATCAATAAGAGAAAAAGAACAATCATCCAGGGGCTTAAAAAAGGGAGAGGGGAGAGAATTTGAACAAAAAGGCTTGGATTAGATTAGTTCATAAAAGAAAAGGAACTACTTTTGACAAGATGTGAAGTAAGTAGCAAAGATTAATCCCAATTCTCCTGTACTACCTCAAAAGAATGACAATAATCCAAAGCAAAGAATGATGTCAACAATGAACAAAAAAAGGTGGGAGGTATGGGGGGAGATATGCCAAGTAAATTGAACAAAACTGATAAATTACAAGCAAGAGATGTCCAATGAAATGAATATATGAAATAAAAAAAGAGATGAAATTCCTACAAAGCAAAATCAAGGCTGGCATAACCATATACCCTCAAGAACAAATAATCAATATGTCAAGAACTTTCAAAATAATTCTAAACAAGAATATAAATAACACTGATAGAAGAGGAATAAGATTAGCAATAAAGAATTAATAAAGATAAATCTGTGAATTGAGAAACCATAAAAGATAGTAGAAAAATTAAATGGTTGTCTCTGAAGAATAGGCAAAAATAAAGTGTGCAGAGACAGAGTAACAAACAGGACAAAAAAAAAAAATACAGAAACAGAAGGTATCATTAGAATTTTAGAAAACAAAAGGAAGAAATCTAGAGGATAGAATTCAATAAAACAATTGTTGAGTGCCAAAACAAAAACAAACCCCACTCCAAAAAAAAAAAAAAAACTACATGCTATATTCTAAGAATCTTACCTAAAAAAGTCATTCTAAATATTGCAGAGAAAGTAGTAGAAATTATTTGGTTCATAGATTATCAGCAGAGAAAGATCCTAATTTTAAAACATCAGGCTATAAAGTTACCAAAATCCAGTTTCTCAGAAAAAGGGATGCTTAAACCTAAATTAGTAGGAAATAATATATATATATGAAAAAGCATCAATTAAAATTACAACAAGAAAACTCAATAAGAGTTAAAAACGAAAGCTAAAATCCAATACATCTTAACATTAATTAAAATGGCCACTACTCCAAGATTACCTATCCCAAAGAACCAAATACAATCCATCAAAGAAAAATCTGGTTCTTCAATGAAGTTATTTCTTTTCTAATAAGAAATTCAATTTCAGGCAAAACTTTTAACATATAAAACTTAACAGATGAAATTTTAACAAGGAAATTTAATCCAATTAAAGAATAAAAGATTATTCAAGATTATTTTCCTGTTAGATATAAGCTTACTGCAGCTTTTAAGTCCCGGTATAAGATAAAATCTAGCATAAGGATCATTTTTTAAAAGGCTAGCAACTAACAGAAGTAAGCAGAACCAGGAGAACATTGTACACAGTAATAGCAAGTTTATGTGATGATGAACTATGGACTTGGCTCTTTTCAGCAATGCGATTCCAATAAGAGTTCCAATAGACTTGGAATGGAAAACATCATCTGCATTCAAAGAGAGAACTATGGAGACTGAATGTGGTTCAAAGCATAAAATTTTCAACTTTTTTGTTTGATCTTTTTTTACTTGTATTTTTTTCCGTTTTGGTCTGATTTTTCTTGTACAACATGATAAATATGGAAATATCTTTAAAAGGATTGTACATGTATCAACTGTATCAGATTGCTTGCTATCTTGGAGAGGGGGGGAGGTAAAAAAGGAAGGGAGAAAAAAATAGGAACAAATTAATACAAAAACAAATGTTGAAAACTATCTTTATATGTATTTGGAAAATAAAATACTATTGAAAATTCTTTTTAAAAGTCCAAAAGGGGAGGGGGGAGGGGAAAAAAAAGACTTTTAAGTTACAAAGTTATATGCCAACACATAACTGCTATAGGCAGTTTCAGAACCCAGAACATTTCTGATATCAACATAGTCACAGATCTAGACGAATATAAAACCTTACTTCCTCACGCCTCAAAAAAGATAAAGAAATTAGTTTTTATCAATCAAGTTCTTAAAAGAACTTAAAAGAAAATGAGAAAAGGCAATACGGGTAGAGGGATTAACCTTAGTAAAGTGTGGTTTGGCAGGTAGAATCAAGTACTTCATACTAAATGTAATTTCAAATGGAATTCCTCTTGCTAGTTCTTTCTGTTGAGTTTTGATGGCAACATATAGGTGGGTTTATTTCATAACCTAAAATTCTGCTGATGTTAACTGTTTCAATTAGTTTTTAAATTGATTCTCTAGGGTTATCTAAGTAAGCCATTGTATTGACTGCAAAAGTGATAGTGTTGTTTCCTTTTTGTCTATGTGAATTCCACATAGCCAATCTGTTTCTTGTTTTACTGCATGTAGCTAGCATTTCTAATACAATGTTAAAATAGTAATGGTGATAAGATATCATTGCTTCACCTCTAATCTTACTAGAAAGGCTGCTAGTTTATCCCCGTTACTAATATTTGCTCTTGATTTTAGATAGATACTTTTTCTTTTAACAAAAGTTCTTTATTATTGATCTATAAGAAACAATCAGCAGGATGATTTCAGAAAGACCTGGAGAGACTTACATGAATTGATGCTATTTGCAGTGAGTAGAACCAAAAGAACATTGTACACAGCAGCAGGATTTTACAATTATCAATCTGATGTGGACGTGGTTCTTTTCAACAATGAGGTGATGGCCCTGAGAGAGCCATCTTCATCCAAAGAGAAGACTGGAGACTGAGTGTGAATCACAACATAGTATTGTCATTTTTTTTTTTTTTTGGCTGTTGTTTGCTTGTGTTTTGTTTTCTTTCTCAATTTTTATCTGATTTTTTTTGTGCAGCCTGATAATTGTGGAACCGTGCAGAAGAATTGCACATGTTTTAACATATATTGGATTAGTTGCCAGGGGAGGGAGAGGGGGAAAAAAGGGAGGAAAAAATTTTGCAATACAAAGTTTTGCAAGGGTCAATTTGCAAGTTTTAAAAAACTATCTATGTATATGTTTTGAATATAAAATGTTTTAGAATAAAAAAAAAAATCAAGTCCATAATTGTATCATAAAATTTGATAGTATCACTCATTTTCTTATTTTTCTTCAAAAAATTACATAATATTCAAATTAAATTTACTTTGATAAAAATCTACCTTCAAATTTAAAAAAAAAAGTAAGTTCCGTTTATTCCTATGCTTTTCATAGAAATGAGTATTGTATTTTGTCAAGATTTTTCCTGCATCTATTAAAATGTTACTTATTGTTGATTTTGCCATGTTAACTATGCTTTTTGCCATGTAAATATGCTATAATTTTCCTAACACTGAAGCAGTCCTACCTTCCAGTTACAAATCCAGCCTGGTCATAATATATAATCTACATATTACTGCAATTTTCTTATCAACATTTTATTTAAAATTTTTGCATCTATATTTATTAGGGAAAACGATGCACAGATTTCTTTCTGTTTTTTTAAGTTTCTGTAGTTTCAGTATCAAGACCACATTTGTCACAGAAGCAATTTCATGGGTCTTCTTTATTTTTTTCAAACAGTTCACCTAGCATTGTAATTAAAAGTTACTTAAATGTTTTGTAGAATAAATTTATAAATCCACCTGATCCTGAAGTACTTTTTTCTTGGGGAGTTCATTCATGATTTGTTCCATTTCTTTTTTTTAAGAAAGGGTTATTTAAATATTCTGTTTAGCATTCTGTTAATCTAGGCAATGTATATTTTTGTAAATAACTGTCCATTTATTGGCACATAGTTGGGAATTTGTTTTGCTGTGCTGTGTATATTTATAGAAAGTGTTTCAGGGCAGCTAGTTTGTGCAGTGGATAGAGCACCAGCTCTGAAGACAGGAGGACCTGAGTTCAAATCTGATCTCAGACGCTTAACAATTCTTAGCTGTGTGACCAAGTCAGTTAACCCCAAGTGCCCCAGCCAAAAAAAAAGAGAGAGAGGGAGAGAGAGGATTTTATTTTTTGTTTGTTTCGTTAAATTATAATGTTCTTGTTTGGTTTTCTGGAGGCCTTTGAGAAGCCTTTGTTTCAGTAGATGAATCACCATAAGAATAGCCAGATGTTAAAGTCCAAATCCTTTATTATCTCCTTCACAATCTAGTTTCCTTGCCTGGGATCAGCTAGCTTTCTGGAGAACCTTTCAGACTAGCCTTGGTCTCAGTGTCGGGGAAGTGCAGGAAGCCAGGCCAACCACAGTGGTAATGAAGATGGAATTGAATCTGGCTCCTTGGCTCCGAGAGCTTATGCTCCTGCCTCCAGTCCTCATGTCTTCTCTGGCTTTCTCTCCAAGCCTTCTCGGTCCCCCCAGAGAGCCACCAAGAACCTGACCAAGATGGAATGAATCTTGTCCAGTCCATGCTGGCTGTTATATACTCCATTATCATAGGTGTGAATCTTGTGGAACTATATTAAGTACTAAGTACATGTACTGAACTAGAGAACTATTAAGCACCATGCTAAACTAGATAACCATTTTCTATCAATTTCACTAACTTAACACCTTGTAAGAATCCTTGTGTCAGAGTTCTGGCCCATAACATTAAAGTGAAGGGAAATTGAGAACAGCAGGCAGGAGAGGCAATTATAAAGAAAAAAAATGTTTTCATGTCTAATATATGATTGATGGTATGAGTCTGAAGCTGAAGAGAGATAATGATAAAACCTGCATAGAAGTTTTAATCAAACCTATATGTAAAGAAATCACTGAGAGAGAATGTATATACAAAGAGAAGGTTGGCTTAGGAAAAGGACAAGATTAGGGGAGCTAATATGAATAATAAGCCAGAAGAGAAAGAAGTAGTCAAGCAGGAGAGCAGCAATACACTAACACCTATAAAGAAGAGAATACTTGGGAGGGTCAAATGCTACAAAGAGTACAAAAAGAATGAGAAGAGGGGGAAAAAACCATAGGATTTCATAATTAATATGCCATTTGGAACTTTGAAAAGAGTTGAATGAAGAATTGAGAAATCAGACTGTAAAGGATTGAGAAGTGAAAGAAGAGGAAGAAGATAGCAATATGTGTAAACACTGGAGTTTAGTTGAGAAATGAGAGGCAGGATGATAGTGTAAAGGGATAGAAGAATTTAGTGAGGGCTTTTAAAATATAGAGGATATGAACTGATACAAGGTTAAGTGAGCAGAACTAGGACAACAGTGTCTACATAGTAATAGTAATATTTTAAGGATGATCAACTATGAAAGACTTAGCTACTCCAATCGAGTTAATTTCAAAGGATTCATTAAAAAATCCTCCCATGTCTAGAGAGAAAACTGATGAAGTCTTAAGTACAAATTGAAGCATATTTTTTAAACTTTTATTTTTCTTGTATGAGTATTTTCTTTTGCAACAAAATGTTTTGCATGAGTTCACATGCATAATCTGTATCATATTGTTTGCCTTTTATAAATTTTATTATTATAACTTCTTATTTACAAACATATGATTGGGTAATTTTTCAACACTAACCCTTGCAAAACCTTCTGTTCCAACTTTTCCCCTCATTCCTCTCACCCCCTCCCCTAAATTGGACTACCGTCCAATACATGTTAAATATGTTAAATCCAATATATATGTATACATATTTATACAGTTATCTTGCTGCATAAGAAAAATTGGATCTACAAAGAAAGAAAACTGAGAAGGAAAACAAAAATGCAAGCAAACAATAACAGAAAGAATGGAAATGCTATGTTGTGGTCCATACTCGTTTCCCATAGTTCTTTCTCTGCGTGTAACTGATTCTCTTCTTTACTGAACAATTGGAACTGATCAGAATCATCTCATTGTTGAAAAGAGCCACATCCATCAGAGTTGATCATCTTATAATCTTGTTGTTGCCATGTATAATGATCTCCCAGTTCTGCTTATTTCACTTAGCATCAGTTCATATAAGTCTCTCCAAATTTCTCTGTATTTATCCTGCTGGTCATTTCTTACAGAACAATAATATTCCATAATATTCATATACACAATTTATTCAGCCATTCTCCAATTGATGGGCATCCATTTAATTTCCAGTTTCTAGCCATTACAAAAAGGGCTGCCACAAACATTTTTGCACATGCGAGTCCCTTTCCCTTCTTTAAGATCTCTTTGGGATATAAACCCAGTAGTAACACTGCTGGATCAAAGGGTATACTGCCTGCCTTCTCAAAGGACAGGGGAGAAGTGGCAGAGAGAAAATTTGAAACTCATTTAAAAAAAAAATTCTAAAAATTGTCCATGTAATTTGAAAATATTTACAAAAGAAAATTATAGTAAAAAAAATGAAGGAGACAGGCATGTTTATAGGAAACAGGAAAGAAAAACGGCAAAAGTGAAGAGAGATAAAAGGGAATTATGAGGGCAATTTGCTGTGAAGATACATGTATAGGGACACGTCTTGGTAAAGAGTTCTTCATGACACTGAATTAAAGCAGAGGATAGGGATATGTCAAGGGGTTTTGAGATGTAGAAGGAAAAAAAAGGACCTCAACATTGATAGCTTTTATTTTTTCAGTCCCAGATTGTAGAAATCTATAAAGCAAAGTGCTTAACTGAAAAGATGAAGGGAAGGCATGGGTTATTTGAAGAGAGTAAAAACAATATAAAATAGCCCTCTTGGGAAATAAGACAGAGAATCAATTAAGAAGAAAATAGGATTGCCTGGCTATAGGGATTGAGATTAACAAAACTGAAGATTAGAAGGTTTAGAAAGATAAAAAGTATGGTGGGAACAAGGGATTCCTGATAAGTGGCTAATGTTTCATTTTAGTGAAAGACATCCCGGTCAAAGCTCATTGTAAAGAAGCAAATGTCTCATACCTGGGGAGTAGCTAAACAAGCTGTGGCACATGCATGCAATGGAATATTACTGTATGAGATGAAACAAGGTATAAGAATTCAGAAACATGGGAATTCTTTTTTTTTAAGAAAAAACTGTACATGGGGAAAAATAAACTCCCAAACAAAAAATGTGGCATTATAATGAATAAATACATCCCTGAAAGATTTTTTTTAAAAATACACTTCCCTCTCTTCACTGGTCAAATGAGTCAATTACTCAACAAGTATTTATTAAAAACTTACTGTGACACACGCTATGCTAACAAAGTCCCTGTACTCAGAAAACTCAGTCTAAAAGGGAGAAAACATGCAAGTAACTATAGGCCTACAAAATATACCTAGTATAAATTCAAGGAAGGCACTAGAAATGCCAGGAACAATCTCTTACAGAAGATAGGATTTAAGTTCAGTCTGATAGAGGTAGCTGGAGGTTAGAAGAAAGAATATTCCAGGTATAGGAGATAATCCTAAGTAAATAAGCACTGAATCAGGAAATAGAATGCCAAGTATATAAGGAATAAGTTGATCAATGATCACACAATATGTGAATATGTGAATAGAGTAAAATTTGAGACAGAAAAAGAGAAAGGGGCCAGGGTATGAAGAGTGTTAAATGTCAGGGGGGACTTTGTATTTGATCCTAAAAATAATTCGTCAGAATCAGAGTAGGAGTGATGATCTGTACTTTAGGAAAATCTTTATCTTCCAATTAGAAAAAACAAAGTGGATAGAGACACAGAGAAATCAAGCAAAAAACTAATAGTCCAAGCACAAGTTTTAAAGGCCTATATGAGAGTGCTAGTTGTGGGAGTAGAAAAGGATTATTGTGAAGATAGAAATGACAACAGTTGACAATCAATGGGATATATAGAATGGGTACAAATGAAAAGTAGAATATGATACCCAAATTGCAAACTTAGATGAATGGGAGAGTGGCGGTACTCTAAGAGTAACTCTAAATTGTGAAGTAGAGAGCTTTTCTAGAGAAAGATAATGAATGAGTTCAAATCTGAATGTGTTGAGCTTAAGATGTCTACTGGACAACCATGATGAAATGTTCAGCAAAGAAGACTAGGAACGAACAATTAGGAAAATAGGAGAACCAGTATACAGTAATGTCATGGAAACCTAGAGAGGGGAGAGAGTATCAATGAGCAAAAAGTAATTAATTAACAGTGACAACAGCTTTAAAGAGGTCAACCGGGATAAGAATTGAGAAAAGGTTCTTTAACTTGCCATTTTCCTCTTTGAATCTCCTGTACCTAACACAGTACCTCACACACAACAGAAGGTATTTAATAAATGACTGTTAAATTGAGGAAAAACAATAATGAAGGATATTTAAGAATCTAGAAGTATAACAGCCTTCTATTTTATTAGGATGTCTTCCAGTTCAAATGTAAAATTCCATGACTGTATAAAATAGTGCTTCCCAAACTAGAATTTATTCCTGACAGATAAAAAGATCTCAATTTTCAATCCCTAAACATTACAGTCTCCAAAGCAAGCCACTTCTGGTCAAAAAGGCATAAAGCAAGTTCAAATTTTTGCCTTTTTCTCTAATAAAAACCAAGGGTGTAGACCCTTAAAAGTTCGTAAGACTGGAGTTCCATCATTTGCAGTAAAAATTTAAAATGTTATAAAATACAAGGAAGTAGGTGGTACAATGGATAAAGCAACAGCCCTGGAGTCAGAAAAACCTGAATTCAAATTCGACCTCAGATACTTTCTAGCTATTGATCCCTGGACAAGCCACTTAATCTCACTGTTCCCCCCCTGCAAAAACAAACACACACACACACACACGAAATAAAACTGATTAATGAAAGTGTTTGAATAAGTTATATTTAACATTTATTTTAATGTCAACATGATAACTGAGTAAATTAAGTATACAAATCTCCATTGCTCATACTTAAAGGAGCTATGATCTCTTCAGTGTGACATTTTTTTTTAAAACAAAAAATTAATTTAGGTTAGACTGTTACATCCTAACAAAGAGAGCTAACCAAAACTAGAATAGGATTCTTTGGAAAATACACTATTTTCATAAACATGAAATCTCTCTATCACTATACTGTGGCAGAACTGTCTTTATGAATAATAGCTAAAAACATTCAGTACCTGATGGCCAACTTTTAGTGACTAAAACCTTTCCAAACCTAAGTAGCCAAGTCCTCTCCTGAGAAAATCTACCACCAAACATATATATGGAAAAATTTCAGACATAATAGGGTCTTTTAGAGCTTATGATCCACTAATATGCTTTCAAAAATCCAAGGTCATCACCATATCAAAATAAGACATCAGTGTAAGATATTAATATAGGAAAGTGATTTTAGATATATTTAACAATTATTAACATATCCTTTCAATTTCCCCTAAATTTTCAAGTTCAAATACTGTATCTAAGCCTCCTAGAAGTGAGCCACGAGGACTAACTATAGTCCCCTTCCCCTGATAATATCACAATTTAGGAAAATCTTATACCTTTATTTTTCTCTCTTCCTGCCATCTTCTCTTCTAAATGTATTTTGGTTTTCCTTCACAACAACATAAAAAGAAAGTCTAATACACAATATGAAATAGAAAGTTGTGGTTGTGATTAGATAGCTAAAAGGTGGCCAGCTCCTGTCTAGAAATCAAGAAAGCAATAGTGAAGAGTGAACAAGAGCAGTTTATATGTCTATTGAGGTACAAACATTCTATACAGAATTTAGTGTGATCTCTCAATATTCAATGGAAATAACACTTTAGTTAAAAAATAAAGAAAATAATGCTTTCGGTATAAAATATTACTTTTTTATAAGTAAAATTCCTTCACAGATATATGAAAGGAATAAAACTTATTCTTTCTGTCCTCAGAAGGAAGAAAAAGAAGCAAAGGCCAGAAGTTACAAAAATGTAAATTTAGACTGGATACAACATCCTAATAATGAGAATGACCAAACTAGAATAGACTTCTTTCAGAAATACCAGGTTCTCCCTTATTGAAAGTGTTCAGACAAAAGCTGGATAACCACATGTTGGTATGATGATAAATGATAGAGAGCTATTGATATCTTCATTCTTTAGTAGATTTCCCAAAGTCTACTAAAGATAGGAATAAAAATTGTACTCAGGAATGATCAAACAAAAAGAATCAATTCTACAAAAAAGTATAAAATCAGTTGTACAAAAGTTATTCTTTATCAAATATGTCTTTTCAAAATCTAGTGATAATTATGTAAGATGTATTGGTAAATTTATTTATTTTTTCTAATTTATATTATGTCATTAGCTATTCAATAGCTAATAATAATAACACACAAGTTATATAACAGAACATTACATTAATTTCTGGGAAAAAAGTAAATTTATCAAGGAAGATTAAGCACATTATTATTATTAAGCTACAGATTTTACATAGATTTAGGCCCAGACTCATGATAAGATAAACTTCCAGCTTTCAAACTTCTTCTATCAATGCATATTAATAAATCTTGTATCTCAGTCTTAAAGAATTAACTTTGGAACTAAGAAGTTAAGTATCTTCTCTATAGTTACAGAATCAGAACAACACAAAGGTAGGAATTTAACCAAGTCTTCCTGACTCCAAAGTCCTTTAATCACTATGATATGCTGCCTTCTACTTTAAAATTACTACAATTGTTTTCAACAATAAGATATACACACACACTCACATACATGTATACAAGTATCATATGTAATGATATATATAAAACCAATAAAATCATGTGAGACACATTAACTAAAAACAGTTGCTTAGGCAATAATGCTAAAGATGACCAACTCCTGACTACAAAATCAAATGATCTAGTCAACATTTAAACATCTTCAATAATGTTTCCCTAATAAGTACATCTTAATAAAATGTGATATTATGTAATTTTGTATCATACTGTGAACTGTTTATTTTGTAAATAAGATATTAAAAGTCATTTTCCTTAAGCAAAGATCTAACAACTCTGTGACTTCCCATTTCAATTGATGTCAGGAGTTTCCTAATGCTTCTAGAACAAAATATAAACTCGCCTTTTTAAGTTTTTAAACCCCCTACTACACAACCCAGACCCAATTTTTTTAGATTAAGCACCATCTTCTGCATGAAGCATTTCTAAATTCCAATCCATTAGTGTCCTCTCTCTCAAACTACTTTGTATTTAACTATTTATATATATTTATTCACTGTATATTTTTGCAATGTGTGTACCCACACACAGACACACACACACAATTTTATAGATATATACACACATATATACGTTAAATGTCATTTTTGTCCATTAAAATAGTTTTTATATACACAAAGAACTACAGAGAACACATTAACATGTATCTAACCTTTCATTTGTATGTGAACTTTTATTAACATTAGAGTACAAATTGCTAGTCCAGGGGCCATAAAATTAATATATAGCATCTGAATATAAAAAATTTTAAGTACCTGTCCCAGTCATCATCCCCAGTTCTTCTTCTCCATGACCGTTCTGCACCAGGTTTATCAAACTGATCAAAGTCATCATCTGTAAAGAAAACTTAATTAAAAATAGTTCTTACCAGAATAAAACAGATATATAATGTAAATAAATATAATGCAAATAATAATGAGTTTTGGAAATCTATATAAAAGTTTATTTTGAACTCTATATTTTTCAGGCTAATATAAAGGTTTGAAAAAGCTAATCAGCAATAATTAAGGTACTATTAGAGGAATACAATTCTTTATTTGATACCATTAAGAGTAAGAAAATATCACTAAGTATAGGCACTAACTGGAGAAAATTATGGCTTTGTAAGAAAAAATGTAGGGGAAAAAAAACAAGGAAAATAACAACACAATGAAAAGAACATCATATTTAAGATCATACGATCCAGATTTAAGCCCTAGTTTAATCATCAGTTAGGTGACGACCCATTTTTCCCCTCTGAACTTCAATTTCCTCATCTGTAAAATATAGATAACAAATGATTAAGAGGATCAAATAAGAATATATAGAAAGCACTTTGTAAACTCTAAAATGCTATACAAAATCTAAACTATTTCTTATTTTCTAAAAAATCAATAAAATGGACATACTGTCTATGAGAGGGAATTTCAACTGTATCCTGCTTGGAAAATAAAACAAAGTATGTAAATTTTATGAAGGGGATTAGCAGCAAACATTCTTCCCCAAAGGGGCTGCAGGTTTATGATAGCTAAGATAGGAGTCTGACCAAAGAATACGGAAAAAAATGGGCTTCTTAATAACATAAAGTGAAACTGAGACAACATACAATCAAGTTCTATACTTTCTTATTTCATAACACCAAAGAGATTAAAGAAAGGAAGAAAATAAGCATTTATTAAATGCCTATTATGTGGCAGGTGCTTTACAAATATTATATCATTTGATCCTTACAACTGGGAAGATGATGCTTTTATCATCATTTTTTACAATAAAGAAAGTGAATCAAACTGAAGTTAAATGATTTGCCCAAAGTCACACAGCTAGTAAGGATCTGAGGACAGACTTGAATTTGTGTCTTGAATGATTCCAACATTCATTACACTCCACCAGGTGGATAAAGTAATTGGAACCCATGGATAAAAAGCGCTTAAGAACAGGAAATTTTAGTTTGGACTCAACAGAATGAGAAAGACTAATTAGTTTGGGCTCAACAGAATAAAAAGAATAAGAGAAGTAACAGCCACAGAATAATAATGACAATAATATCTCTAAATTTATTCTTAAGTGAATCTTACTTTCAATATGCACTTAAACCAAAATCTTGCTTACTAAATGTAAAACTTTTCCTATTTTTTCCCCTCTGCTGCTTATAGACAGACCAAATAAGAAGCAAAATCAAAAGTGGAATCCACTTCGTGCCTCTGACACAAAATTGGGGGGCTTCACTCATTATACCATACTGGCTCATTTCACTTCTATTTCAAATGCAACTTCTTCATCTTCAAGATGTAAGACTCGCCACAAAAAGCAAATGTGTTCTAGAATTCTTTCTACTTCCACTCTATTCTCCAAAACGGAAATGCACGCATGCGTGTGCACACACACACACACACACATCCAAAATTACATTCATTCATAAAACCCGACTCCTGTTTGCTCTTTCTACTAAAAAAAACAAAACAAAACAATAAATTACATAGCCTGAAAAGATAAAAAACTTGAGTTTCTTATTCTACAATGCCACCAGGTTTTTGTTGTTCAAGTGTCACAGAGTAAATGACATCCAATAAACTGGATTTTTAAAAATAGACAAATTTCTCTTCCAGTCATTTTGACAAAGAAACTTTCTCAACTACTAAAAAAAAAAAAAACCTATTTTAATATTTTCAAAATGCCTTTGAAGGCATCATGGAAACAAGAGTATAAGTGAGGTTCTTCCATATTAAAACTGGTGATCATTCAATCCACTGGAGACTTACTTCTTGATAAGTAATCCTTTGACTATATATTGAAGAACTCAAAAAGAACAGAAAGGAAGGTCTTTCAAAAGGCTTTGAAAAGTTCTCCTAGTACAATTTGCTTACTTAAAAGGTATAGAATCACACTAAGAAGGTGAATGAATATGCTTGGATTTAAAAAAAAAAAAAAAAAAAAAAAGGTATAAAAGAATTCCTAAATCTGGTCCTACCCCATCTTCTCATACAACACAGCTCTTTCTATTTGGTTGGCCTGTTTCAGCAAAACAAAACCACATTTAACTAGGGCATTTAAACCCCTTCAGTGAAAAAATTCAAAAATCCAGTTCTACTGTATTTTTTTCCACACTAAGAATCATCTAAAGTATCCCTGGGGAGCTAATGTCTAAGTATCTACAGAAACACTAGCTTAGAAGAAAACAACTTATAACACTTTTCCACTCCAAATCATATGCATACTTCCTTCTATTTTAATCCCTGTTCATTTCCCACCAGTCCCTTCTTTTTCCTCTGCTTTTTAAATCTGTCATAGATTTTCCAGTAGTGTCCAAATCATATGCATACTTCCTTCTATTTTAATCCCTGTTCATTCCCCACAAGTCCCTTCTTTTTCCTCTGCTTTTTAAATCTGTCATAGATTTTCCAGTAGTGCACAAGGACACTGCTTAACCACACTGGCAATCAAAATTACAGAGATGCTGACCTCTGAACTAAATGAAGGTTCCAAGGATGAAAGAGCTGATTTTGAGGAGAGGGAAAATAGAAAAGAAAACCACCAAGAATTACAATCAATATAACTGCCAAGACAAAGGTCATGGAGGATGTAGCAAAGGATCCAAAGAGCAATTGCATGTGACTAAATTAAAGATGAACTTTTTTTTTTTCACTTTTAGAAAAAGAAAAGGGGGACTAGGAAGGGAGTGGAGGTAGAGTTTAGATTCTGAAACATTAAAATTTCCAAAATGTTGCAAAAATTGTTTGAAAACACAAAAGCATAAAAAGAATGATTGACAACTATTGTTAAATTTAGCTTTATTGACAAAGGTGTGAGTTAGATAAAATTACTTCTAAAAACAAAGTAGTATATAACTTTAAAAAAAAAAACAGCTAAATTGTAGGTTTTCATGTTATATTATCAAGCATTTACCATATATTTTATATAACCTTCACATACACACACAGAGAAGATGATCTTGCCAAACACTTCACTGAATTAATGATATAAAGCACACATTTCAAAGGATTTCAAGGAGGATTTAAGTACCATAAACAGACTATATTTAATACAATTTTATCTAGATACCCATTATTTAGAACTCATAATGCCAAATAGTATACCAACTTTAAAAAAATATCCAGGGGCACCTAGGTAGCTAGGTAGTGCAGTGGATAAAGCATCAGTCCAGAAGTCTGGAGGACTGGAGTTCAAATTGGATCTCAGACACTTAAAACTTCCTAGCTGTGTGACCCTCCCCTAGGTAAGTCACTTAATCCCAACTGCCTCGGGGGGGGGGGGGGAAAAAAAGACTAATAAAAATAATCTTGAAAAAAGGTTTTCAATAAATTGATAGACAAGAGAAAAGGGGGGCAGAACTATGATTCCATAGATTTGGAGAACTCCTGGTACAATTAATGGAATTTGGAAATATTTGGTATATGCCAAACAAAGTGACTCTAACCATCTTGAAGGTGTACTTCTAACCACAGTCATCTCTGAGGGGGAGCAATCCTTATAAATAAGGGGCCAGTCATTAATGCCATCACCATACCCAGAACCCTGTTAATTAGGGAAGCCCATGATCTCTGTGGACAATAGTGCCCCTGAGACCACCAATCCTTCTAGCCCAGGTCCTGAAGCCATCAGCCATCATCTTGGTAAGCAATCTTTGTGAAGAAAATATAACCTGTTATTTTTAATCTGATTTTACTTGGGCAGTAAAATAATTGTATAAATATGTTTATTTTGGATTTAACATATATTTTTAACATGTTTAACATATATTGGATTACATGCCATCTAGAAGAGGGTGGGGAGGGGGAGAAATTCAAACACAAGGTTTTTCTAGGGTCATTATTGAAAAAATTATCCTTGCATGTTTTGAAAATAAAAAACTCCAATTAAAAAAAATGCAACCTGGAAACTACATCCCTCTTTCCCTGAATAATCAAAACTAGAAGAGCCAGAAAACAAAGTCTTCACCAACAAAGTCCTTCCTAGGCAACATTAAATGATGCAACATCAAAAATTGATAAGATTTTTTCACTGGGTATGACAATAAAGGAGATGCATTACTTTTTGCTGCTGTATACTGAGATCATGGGACCTTTCTATCTGACTTGCAGTTGAAACCTTCTCTTAAGTACTGTCTCCCCCATTAGAATATGAACTCCTTGGGAAAACATTGTCTTGCTTTTTTCTATTTGTATCTCCAGTACTTAGTACTAATTTGCATGTACTACATGCTTAATCTAGAGCATGTGTTGTCATTCATTCCCATACAAAATGTTTCCTAGTAACATTGTATAATTCAATTTAACAAATATTTCAGCTAATCAATGGTGTCATTTCAGTCTCTTTCATCAGTATGCTATAGTGGAAAGAAAACTGAACTTGGAGTCAGTTCTGGAGTCAGGACTGGGATATTCAAATCTCAACTCTACTTTTCTTCTCCTAGTTAACTGTGACCCTAGACTGATCACTTAAGCTCTCTGGGTTTTAGTTCCCTCATTTATAAAATAACAATATTGACTCAAATTGTCTCTAACATCAACAAAGATTGGTGGATTATGATGGTACTCAGGAACCACCTCTTTTCCTGTATTATAGATGAAAATAAGGGTGAGTGTACTAAAGTTACTCTCTAAAGTGAATTTTCTGAACCAAGAAAAAATTTGAAGAAAAGATCCTTTTATCATGTAACTTAAAAAGAGACTTTAATTCTCCTGTCAGCACTTCCAGAATCACTTTCAAACATATTAGTGAGTGAGTGCCTGGATGAAATCTACCTTAAATGTGTGCATATGTGTGTGTATTTTTTCCCCCAGAATGTTAGCTTGTTAATTATTATTAATAATGACACTTTTCCTAAAGATTCTAGGTGCTCATTTTAAAAATTTCTTACAGATGGGTTTGTTCATTCAACAATTAAGTGCCTACTATGTCACACTAAGGATCCTGGCCCCAAAGATAACATACTCTATCTTTAAGCAGTTTAAAACTCAATTTCAACATATAAAAACAACATATACAAAGTGATTTGGATGATAGAACAATCAGAGGTATGAGGACAAGCTACAGATAAGAGGAACTTGAACTGAGATCCATTTCTGGAGATTCCAAGAACCAGAGGTGAGAAGGGGGAAAAAAATCTGGTGACGAAAGACAGTTTGCAAAAAGATACAAACACAGGAGATAAAATATGAATGAGAGACACCAAGTAATTTGGCTGAAACACAGAGCCGGTGAATTGAAATAATGTGTAGTAAATGTAAAAAGAGGTAGATTGGTTAAAGATTCCAAACAAGAGAGTCACTAGAGCATTTGTATGGTTAATGGATTGGAGAAGGGACACACTTGAAGCAGGCAGAAGTTCCTGCTTGTAGTTCCTGCAAGAATCTAGGTACAAAGTTAAAAGAAACTTAATTAGGGAAGTGGCTGCAAACAAAGAAAAGTAAACAAACTCACTTTTGAAGTTTAAGGAAAGCAAGTAAGGATTACAGAAAGAAAGACTTATCTGTGTACATATTGCAACACCCCCAGTATAATGTAAAACTCCATAAATGCAGAAACAATTTCCCTTTTGTCTATATTACCAGCATTCAGCACAGTGTTTTAAACAAAGGAGGCAATATATAAATATTTGTTAAACTGAATTTTCAGTTTAGCTATCATAAGTATTTTTATTTCTAAAAACATAACTAACTTAACTAACCCAAGTCCTGAGTATTGGCTAATTTGTGGAAGCTCACAATATAGTTTGTAACTTCCCCTAAATTGTTTTGCTAATAAGAAAGTATTACAGGTTTCTTAGTCTAAAGCTTACATACAAAAAAATTCCAAGGTGTGTTATACCCAAAATGAAGGCTTCAAGCAGAGTATGAAATCAGATCATAACTGAGACTCCTTCAAACACTAGGATTATGTGATTCAACTATACAACTGCAACTGAGCAGGGAATCTTGAAAAAAACCAAGCAGAGCCAAGATAAAGATAAAGCATGGGGCAAACAATAATGACCCACATCACCACCCTCATTCCTCATTTTCTAGGAACAGGACATACCTGTCTATAGGTTACAACCCTCGGCCATTAAGTCAATTTATAGAGCTGCCAATTGTAATACATGATTTAAAATGTGGGGGAAAATAAAAGAACCCTCACTATGCCTCCCTATTGGTAAAATAAAAGACGTGTCCTTCACCCCAGCTCTGCCCACAAATGAAGTTTCAATAACAAAGGTATCTGACCAGTTCTTCTCAACAGAGGTACAAAGCACAATTTGGAAAACAATAGAGACTTACAAATCTTTACTATATACATAAGAGAGAAAAAAGCAGGAAAAGAAGATCAAAGTATTATAGTTTACAATGAAAAAGAAAAATCCTTGAACTTTTAAAGGTATAAAGGTATCTGCTCTGGAATCTCTAATAGCCATAACTCCTATGTTTCAGTTACAAAACCTTTAAGAAAAGATGTAATATTATGCTTTCAAGTGCTGATCAAAAAGCCTATTATCTCTTTAAACCCTCTGAAAATTCAAATTTAAACACAGAGATCAGAAAACACAGTCAAATCTAATACAAAGTTTTCAAGTTTGTTACTTCAGTGGATCTGATTCTCACAGGACTTTTTCCATGACGTATTAAGATCCTTCCAAGACTTTCTCCTTAATCTTTTCACCTTAAGGAAATACTGTTGAGGAATATGAGCTGTCCACTGATTACTACTTCATATAGAATAGGACTACTTCTTTTCTCTAGTCATAAAGTCCTCCAATGACATACTTATACTACTTATGCTATTCTTTGCTTAAGACAGAGCAACCTATTTAATTTATGTGCCTCTCCACTGCACAAAGAGTAAGTCACAATTTTAATTCTTAAGTAATTGTAGTATTACATAAATCACAACTATACAGTCTCAACAAAAAGTAAAAATAGTAAATTTTGAAAAAACAGATCCTTGTTTCAGGGGAAAGTTTTAGGTCAATAAAAACACATTATTTAAAAAGTAATCCCACTTTTCCCTGGTTCAGTTCTGGACCTAGTTAAGTTCACTATGTATTTGGGTTATCTGTAGAATATACTTATTGGACTTATTCTTTGTCCACTTGGTTTTATTTGTGAAGATAGTTAAGCAAAACTTCTGACTGATAATGGATTTGATTTAGGAAATTCTGCAATGTTCCAAAGTTTGACATAATCAGCATAATTGGTATGTTTGGAGATAGTAACCATCAATAGGGAATCCTACTTTAATTTGGACACTCTCCATGATCACAGAAAACATCTTGGACAAATAAATGTTTCTCTGTTTAATGCTTTACTTAAGGATCAAAGTTTTCTCTTATGTTCTATTTTTAAGGAATCTAGCATGATTTTAGCATATAAATGGGAGACAACCCACAGGGTAAAAGACTTTTAAGGAAATAGTAACCCCAAAAATATTTTCCCAAATAGGTCAACCAACGGTAAGGACAGTGGAATCTTATATGCTTTATATATTTCAATTAATTGCATAACTATTAAAATGTGATTTGTTTTAGAATATTAATCATTTTCTTTTCAAACTTTTATCAATACACTTCAGAAATTTCTCAACTTTTTGTAGATCTGGAATAATGCTATATAAGAGTTATTTTTATTTTCTCAGGCATTTTTCTCTGGTAATGATAAAGTCTCTGATTTTTTCCCTAATTTTTCAAATTGATAAACAGGCAGTAGATGCAAAACAAAACAAAACAAAACAAAACAAAAAAACTAGTAAGAAAGTACTTAACTGCTCTGGTTGAAATTTAAGTCAACTGGTCCAGATGAACTATATCTTTAGGTACTGCCACCAGTTGTTACTGCTAAGCAATGTCAATAATATTTGCAAAACCATGGAAAGTAAGGTATACCACAAGAATGGAGAAAAGAAAATATATGAATTTAAAAAAGAAAGAAAGAAAGAAAAGAATAAAATTTTAATTATAAGCCACTGAGTATATAACTTCAATATCTGGGGAAATTTTATATTAAATATGTCAAACATCTAAAAAGGGAAGCAATGATGATAAAGAGACAGCAAGGCTTCATCAAGAATAGGCCAAGTTATTAGTAAATGAGAGGAAAGCCATCGACATGCATTACCTAGATTTTAACAAAGTTTTTGAAAAAAATATCTTGCAGACATACATTTGGGGACATGGGCAATGAAAAATTATTTTTACTTAACTACAACTATTTGTAACAAAATTTCGGTTTTCCTTTTTTCCAACGGGGAGAGGAGAGAGCAAAAAAAAATGCTTACTTAAAAATGTTTTGGGGCAGCTAGGTGATGCAATGGATACAGCATCAGCCCTGAAGTCAGGAGGACGTGAGTTCAAATCTGGTCTCAGACATTTAATACTTCCTAGCTGAATGACCGTGGGCAAGTCACTTAAAACCAATTGCCTCAGCAAAAAAAAAAAAAAAAAAAGTTTTAAAACACCTAAAAAATATCATTGTGGAGAAAACAGAAAGAAAAGAATTAGACAGTAATATGAATAGATGTATTCAGAACGGCTTGGACAGCCAGACTCAAAGAATATTTGAATGGGTCAATGTCAACGTGGCACTAGGTCTCCAGAGGAATACCCCCAAAGATCTGTGATTTGCCTTATACTACATAAAAATTTTATCAATGATTTTAATAGATATAGGGGATGATCATCAAATATGCAAAGGACACAAAACTAGGAAGGATAGTTCATATGCTCATGATAAAGTTAAGAACAACAAAATGTATCTTGACAGTCTAGAGAAGAGGGTCAGCAAATTAAAGTCTGCAGCCAATGAGGACAAGCTGGCTTTTAAGCAGGATATTTTCTGCATTTTTAAATAAAATTTTATTGTACTTTAAAATGTAAAAAAAAAGTTATTAGCTCTGGGCTAGATTTGGGCCTCAGGCCAATGGTATACCTAGGCTACAACATTATATTTAATATAGCAAGAAGAAATTCAATAATGGTAAATGTACAGGTTTATACTTCAAAAAAATATCAACTGCATAAGCATGAGATGCAGGAAAGATGGTTAGAAAGCAGTTTTTCTAAAAAATATCTACTTGCTTTGGTATACTAAAAGTTTAATATGAGTAAGTACAGTGATATAGCAGAAAGAAAAGTAAACATAATCTTTGTTGAATTAAGAGAGCCATACCTTCCAAGAATAAGGAGGTGATCACAGTACTTGGTCTTCAACAGACCTCATTTGGGATATGGTGTCCAATTCTGTGTACCACAGTTTAGGTTTGGATACTTTCCAGGGAAAGGCAACCACACTGGTGGATTATCTGGAGTTTATGATATATAAGGTCCAGTTAGAAAAAATGGGGAATACTGAGCCTGTAGAAAAACTTCAGAAAGGACAAAACTGTTTTCAAGTACTTAATAGGACTTTTGCATGTATAGAGAAGGGATTATTATACTTGTTTCATTTGGCAGAAAACAGAAACAATGAGCACAGGCTGCAAATAGCAATTTATTGTTAAAGTAAAAAAATTTTTCTAAAAATTAGAGGTGTCCAAAAGTGGAATGGACTGCTTTGAAAAGTGATTAAGATTTTCACTTTTTGGAGATCTTCAAATAGAGGTAAAATGACCATGGTATCAAAAACATAGTAGGAATTCTATTTACATCTAAATTCATCTACATGACCACCAAGATTCCTTCCAATTCTTTCATTCAGTGCAAATTATGTAGAATTATGAAGTAGAATTATGAACCATAGGATTCACCTTCAAACATTCCCAATGAATAATGTTCAATATATGTGTTTATATATACATACAGATTATGCATGTATATCTATATCTATACATACCTAGACAAATATATGTTTTTAGTAAGCACATCAATTCATTGTCAAAAAAAAAAGTAGGATCGACGTCACCAAACACTGGAAGTCTATGAAGGTTCTGATAAAAGACATTTAATTTGGATATACTTATGTCTTTCCTTTTAATGAAATAAAGTAATTCTAGGAATTGTCTCACTTTATTTTCATAATACTCCTGTGAGATAGAGAGGAATGAGTATTATTACATGTGGAAAAATAGAAACTAAACAACTTGTTCCAGGAAAAACACAGGCAATGGCAGAAACCAAAGCCCTTGGACTTTAGCAGATAAGCTGCTATGGCAGAAACAGCACTGGATTTGGGTTCTGAATACTCATAAGTGAATCCCAAATATATGACGATTACAATGAGTTGCAGGCTCAGATTCATCATCTTACTATAAAATGGAGATTATAATAATTACACTATCTTTGTGATAATTGCACTATCTATCTTATAGGATTCATTGTGACAGGCAAATAAGAATGAATGAAAGTAAACAAAAATGAAAGAAGGGGCAGCTAGATGGTTCAGTAGATAAGAGTGTCAGCCTTTAAGCCTCCTGACTTAAAGCCTCCTGAGTTCAAATCCAACCTCAGACACTTAGTACTTCCTAGCTGTGTGACCCTGGGCAAGTCACTTAACCCCAATTGCCTCAGTCCAAAAAAAAAAAAAAAAAAAAAAAAAAAAAAAGAATGAAAGAAAATGCATGTGTTAAAGTTTATGTACCTATTTTTTGTATTTTATTGTAAATTTTGTAAAATAATCATGCAAATATAAGCTTTTATTATATGCATCCATATTTTAAGTTTCACTCAATAATAATGAAATATCTTAGTTGTGGCATCTTTTAAGGAATCTTATGTAATTTTTGACATACATGACACCTTTTTAGTATATAACTTCAAAGGTCATATTCTACTGAATAAAATATTTTTAAAACCATCAACATGCAATAATTATAGTAGGACTTTTTTTATATATTCCCTACATCTTTCAGTCAATCATATGTCGATAAAGAAGGATGGGATGGGCTCTGCACAATTAAAGCTAATATTCACATCGAAGACATCATAAATCCATGAGTATTTTTATTACATCTATATAAGGATTCGATTAAATTCAACATTTATGAAAGCCCAATAGGCTTTGATAACAAGTGGAAGGGAGAGAAGAAAAGACAAAAACTTCTGACCTCAGGTTTACCTTCATCTTCTACTGAGGATTATAGTAAGACTACAGATACATAAAAAGAAAATTTGGGAAAAGAAAATGAGCACTGGTGACTTGGGAGAAGGCAGGTCAGAAAAGTTTTGTTGACAAATGAGTGACACCTGAGCCATTAAAGAAGATAAGGATTCTGGAAGGCAAAAATGAGGAAGTGACAAAATAGATAAGATTATTAGACTAGGATTCAAGAAGCTCTAAGCTGAAATATAGCCTCAAGCACTTAGGAGCAATATGAAGCTGAGCAAGTCACATAACTATCTCCTCAATTTCCTCACTCCTAAAATAGGGATAATAATAGCACTTACATCCAAAAGTTGTTTGCAAACCTTTATTAAGTTATATATAGATGCTAGATGATGTTATTATTAGGAAGACAAGGAAAGTGAAGGAAAGAGAGAAAAAAGATAGTGGTAAAAAGGTAAACCCATCCATAAAGGTCAAATAGCAGGAAGAACCACCATTGGGAGCATTATTCAAACCTCCCTTAGTCTAAGATGCTTTATTACTCATAGTGCTTAAATGAAATGAAAGTCAACTCTATTACTTCTAAAGAGATGAAAAATGACCAAGATTACTATTCACATTACCACCACCTCCTAAGATCCTCCAGGCCTTCTGTCTTTACTACTTTTATGAATGCTCTATCATTTTAATTTCTTAAGTAAACTATGGGCCATGCAATTTCTTAAGTAAACTCTGATGCCAGGCAATTCACTACTGTAACCTTAAAATTTTCAGACCTTTCCATCATACAGTAGTTGTAGTGTTCTTCTTTTCTAAAATATGATCGTTCTCTGGGATCAGGTTGCTTGGGGGACTTCTGGAGGCAGCCATAGTTTCAGTTCAAAGTAATAATCATCTCAAATGCAGCCAACTGTTAAAGTCCAGTAAACTTTCCTTGGTTCTGAGAGCTCTTGTTGCTAGTCCTTTGCCTCTGCCAGCTTCAGCCTCCAGCTCTTTCTGAATCCTAGCTCTGAATCTCCTGATTGAGGCTTGTACTTTTATATGCTCTTTTAGAAATGTGAACTCAAAGGTTGACTCCTCCTCCAAGAGAATGGGATTGTGGGTTCCTGACTTATGAATTTCCTGACTTGTGAACTCTAATGTATGAACTCTCAAAAGTGTAAACTTAAGTACATAAGCATTGTTTCTATCAATTCCAGTGAGTTAACAGTTTGTAAAGATCCTAACAAGTAGCACTAATTCCTAGAGTAGGAGTTACTTGAGATCAGTGCACTTAACATAGTACTTGGCATATGGTAAGCACTTAACAAAAGCTTCTGCATTTTTTCATTCATTCATTCATATTTACATAAAACATTTTATGAGTGAAATGTTTTTGTCAATTGGTTTAGGAAACTGCCATTGCTGCCCTATATTCATTTCTCAAGTGAAATAATATTTGTAAAGCACTATGCAAACCTTAAGGCATCAAATGATATTCAGGAGTCCCATCACTTCCCAAAACAATATAAAGCTAATTTTTTTTTTAACTCCAAACAGCTAGAAAACAATCACATCTAAATTAGGAACTATTTGTACAAAGGACAGCAATTTAACTGGCTTAAAAATGATTCTTTCCTAAATATTTTTCTATTCCTTATTCTTCATAATTAAGTAAAACCAGATGAAAACTTGTCACCATCTAAAACAATTGTTGCATTTAAATTTTTCTACAACATATACCATCCCTAAGAGTTACACTCTGACAAGTTTAGCCCTCCCCCCCATATCTCTGAACCCCAACAACTTAATAATTATGTTGCTAAACAAAACATCCTTACCAATAGTTTTAAATGAGAGCTATGTTAACAGATCAAGGGCTATGGGGGAAAAAAAACTTTTGAACATCAAGTTCCGCCGCCCCCCCCCCAAAAAAAAAAACCCAGATAAGGATAATAGGAAAATATTATATACTCCAATATTATATTCTCATTCTGAGGGTACAACTTTGTAATAATTGTGTTTTTCTGAAGAAAACTACTGATTGCTTTAATGGAAATGAAAAGATAAACATGTAAATGAATCAAAACTTGGTTTTTGTGCCACCTTTGTCAAAAAATGTTTATAGCAACCAATGATATAGCCATGGTTAAAGTATGGAGGTGTCATCTTTAAAACAATCCAAATCTAGATCAGTTTTATACATCTTTTATAACAAAAATTGGTTTATATAAATAGCAAATGAAGAACACAAAAAACCTCAAGAACATTAAAAAGACTACTAGCAGTGTAGAGCAAGAGAAAAATTTTGATTAAAGAGAAGAACTAACTTTGAATACTGGCTTACCTAGTTACTAGCTACGTAACTTTGGATAACAACCACTTCATCATTTATTATAAATACCTCCTGTGTGTAAGGGCTGGAGATGACATTAAGTTTAGATAAGACAACCTCTGTCCTCATAAAACATACGGTATAAAAGAAGATATATGTATCCATAGCATAAATACACACTATTACATGAAACACTTAAGAGGATTGGAAGAAGGATATTGGTATAAAACCAAGGAAAGCGTCAACCCAATCTATAGACACAGTACAATACAGTATTTGGAATGTATTAGATATTAAATGAGGATATAAATACAAAGAATGAAACGATTTCTATTCTGAAGGAACTGAAGGATTACATCTGTATATAAAAAAAACTATTACCTGAATGATCTTAAGCAAATCATATAACCTCTCTTTACTCAAGTTTCCTCATAATGAAATGAGCATATTAGATTAAATGATGTCTCATATGATTTCCATCAATGAATCTAAGAGCCTATGATCCTACATGTATGAAAACTTGGGGGGAAATGGCAGTGGCAAAAGCTGGTAAAGAGTTATTTCAAAACTAGTGTTTAGAAAATATACAATAATACAATATTCAACAATAAGGTGAAAATAAGGTGTTGACAAAAATTAATACAAAAACTTGAAAATGGTTCCTCAGAAATTAGGTTTGGATCAACACTTCACACTAAGTATCACAATAAGCCCAAAATGGATAAACAACTTAAATATAAAAGACAGACATTTATTTTAAAAATCAGATCATATCACGTACTTTTCATAGCTGTGGCAAGGAGGAAAATTCTTAACCAAATAGGAAACAAAGGCAATTCAAAAAAGATAAAAGAGATAATTTTGATTATATGAAATCGAAAAGACTTTTTTATTGTTCAGTTATTTTCAGTTATCCTATTCTTCATAACTCCATTTGGGGTTTTCTTAGAGATACTAAAGTGGTGTGCCATTTCCTTCTCTAGCAAGTTGAGGCAAACAGGGTTAAGTGATTTGATGAAATTTACAGAGCTAGGAAATCACCTAAGGTCAAATTTGAACTCAGGAAGATGTCTTTCTGACTCCAAATGCTCTATCCATTGCGCCACACCTAGCTGCATCAGTAAAGTTACATAGATAGTGTAAAAATTTTTATGCTAAGCAAATCCGTACAACTAGAAAGAAGCTGTCAAGCAGAAATAAAATCTTTGCATTAAATAAATCCGACAAGATTTGAAATGCAATCTATAGAAATCAAATATATAAGACCAAAAGCTATTCACAAATAGATAAATGGTCAAAGATAGGAACAACAGTTTACAAAATAATTATTACAAATTTCACAAACATGAAATTGCTAATCCAAGTCACTAATAAGAAAAATGTAGATCTAAACCACCACAAGATTTTCCCTTTCCCAAGAAAATGAAAATAACATAATTTGAGAATAGTCAATATTGGAAGAGTTGTAGAAAGACACTAATCCACTGCTGGAAGAACTGTGGGTTGGTTTTATCATTCTAGAATTTTATTTGAAAATTACTAAAATGACCACACTTCTTGTTCCAGAGAGGTTATTGTTGGCCATTTAGGCCTCCAAGGACTTCAAAGAAAGGTTCCCCATATACACCAAAATATTACTTTTTGTGGTAGCAAGGAGCTAGAAACAAGGTAGGGAATAGCTAAACAAACTGGGATAACAAACATAGAGGAATATTACTGCACATCATGTTAAAAAATAAGGAATAAGAAAAATCCAAAGGCATAGATATATATGAAAGAAAGTAATAGACACAATTATACAAATATGAAAAAAATCTCCCTTCCCTCCACAAAATTGGTAACTGCAAATTTTATTGAGCAGCTTGATGAGAAAATATATTTCACTTTTCTTCCTCCAATTGTTTTTACAAATCTTTCTTTTTCAATCTTTGTTAGGAAGGATAGTTCATTAAGTGGGGAAGAAGGGAAGGATCAAAGCATGAAAAGAACATAAAATAAATAAAAAGACATCAATATGAAAAAGAATTTTAAAGAAGCCACTGCATTAGCCTACAACAGAGGAGAAATGAGAAAAGGAGAATATAAGAGTCATCTATAAAATGAGGGAAGGATCTCTTCCATTTATGTGATCCTTTGTTAAATGATCTTTATTTAAAAATCTTTAACATTATCTTTACACAGCTCATAAAATACAAACAAAACTTAGTTACTAATTTTCAAGAGCAGTTTATATTTTTCTAAGTCAAACTATCTATTCTTCCAAGTTATTATCTGTGATTTTGTCAAAACTAAGTATTATTTCATACAACTATAATTAGAAATAGTTCTTAGCTTACATTTATATTTAGCATAACATAATATTTGAGAATTTAAGAATAAAATCAAAAGTAGATTAAAAATCAAAATTCAGTATTAGGTTTTAAGAGTGCACAACTATGGATATTACTAAATGCTCTTTTAGCCCTATTATTAAGCAAGTACAATGTTACTGTCCTCATGAAGTACTCACCAGAAGATCAAAAGAAGAAAATTTTACTCTTGTGTACCCTATGCAATCTAGTTCATTTCAAAATTATGAAATTTTGGAGAACTGCAAAATCACTCTATAAAACTCAAAGATGATTTTTTACTCCACTATATTAAAGATATAGGAATTCATTGTGACATTCCTTCCACAAATCAAGACAAGCAACCCTTTCTATCTCAGTAGAACATCTTTGGGGATGTGCATAATTGGGGATATGCATAATTTTTGACTTGTAATTTTAAGAGTTATCCATAAAGACCTTTATGAACTCATACAAAGGGACATATGCATTAGCAGAACATTTTACACAGTAAAAGCAATAGTGTAAGGATGATCAACTGTGAAAAATTTACTCTTTTTTCCTTACTTTGATCAATACAAAGATCCATGACAATTCCAAAGGATCCATGATGAAAAATGTGATCTACCTCCAAAGAGAGAACTGATATATTCTGAATGCAGACTGAAGAATATTTAATTTAACCTTTTTATCTTACTTTTTTTGTCTTTGTTGTCTTTTGCAGCTTGGCTAATATGGAAATATGTTTTGAATGACTTTACATGTATAGTCAAAATTAAATTGCTTGGCTTCTCAAAGAGTGGGGATAAAAAGAAAAAAATTGGAACTGGGGATAAAAAGAAAAAAATTGGAACTCAACATTTTTTAATTGGTTGTTAAATTTCTTTACATATGATTGGGAAATATTTAATGAAACGTATACAAAAAGAGTTGTCCATATTTTTATTTTTACAAGAGTTGTCCATAAGAGAATGGTGAACTTCATACTGAATACAAATATTTAAGAAGTACCCTTAAGAGGAAAATGAATGAGCTTCGTGAAACCTATTTTTATTGCTAAAAGACCTTTTTTTTGTCTCCTTATAATACAGGATCATAGGTGAAGAACTGAAAGAAACCTAGGAGGTTAGCTAATCTAAGCCCTTATTAAAGGTAAAAGAAATTTAAAGGAAGGTTATACAAGTCTTGCCTAAGAAATAAAAAATGTATGATTTGAATACAATTCCTCTCTCTAAAACTACACTAATTCAAGTTGCTGAAAAAGTCCTGGACACTTGAGTTCACTAGGTACATTAACTCTCATTAAACCAAATAAACTATTACTGAAATATAGGACTTTCCATAATTTACAACTATTTCAATAGAAGCACCCTATAGACATCGACAGAAAAGAATACAGAAAGAAAGAAAAGCAAATGCCCAAATACCAATGTCTTATTTTTCCACTTTAAAAGGGGGAAGGAATGTTTAAAGTGTAGAAGTCACACCTATTTTCAACACCTACTAAACACCTTCAAATTAAATCTTGAATCGTATGATTTCATTTAAAAAAAAAAAAAAGAAAGAAAATGAACATATCAAAAAGATCCAAAATGCTACTATTTCTAGTTAACTTTTTAAAAAAAAATTACATATTGCAAGAAAATTTTTATTATAGACTAAATTGACCCCAAAATGTCTAAGACGTAAATTAACGAGACTACTGTTAATTGATGCGTGAACTCCAAAGGAACTTTCTTCAATCCTTCCTCTCCAAACTGCTTTTGTTTAATGTACTGTGTCCTATTTCTCAAGTTCTTTTTGAAAAATCATTTTCAAAGATATTAATTTTCCACATGGAATTGGGGAGGGAGAACAATTTCAGCCAAAATGTTCAAAAGTTCATTTATTTTTAGACTTATGCTAGATGAGAAAATATCTTGTAAAGAGAACCTAAGAGACAAACTGACAACATCCTAATCAAAATACTGCCATCCCGCCCCGCAGTGAGAAGGCACAGATAACTAAACATAAGGAGAAAATCAAGTTTCCTTCCATTCAAGAATTTGACATGGGTAAAGGCACAAAAGGGAATCGCACTTTTAAAAGAGTTCTCGCTTTTTCAAAAGCACTAATACAACATCCTCGACATTCCTCACCACTGATCCATGGTGCTGCCTGCGGAATTGGGGGCTGTCCGTTTTCAGTAAAGGGACAAGTTTCGCCTGTATGTGCAAGGCTTCTCAACACTGCCCATTAAAACGACCCCTGACCTGCCTTGCAGCTGCCAAGCACCTAATGAGCGCGCTGCCCAAAGTGACATTTCGGGCCTACAGAAGCTGGGGGCGGGGTAGGCGTCCGAGGTTTTCTACCAGCGACCCCGACACAGACCCAGCCGCTCACTCCTCCCTAACCCCCGCCCCTCCCCAGCGTAATGACAAGTCAGAAGCAAAAGTTCCGGGCCAAATCAGCAGCGGGGGGAGGGGGGACTTGCATGGCGGGAGGAGCAGGAGCCGCTTCTCCTCCCCCCCCCCCCCAAGTGACAATAGGGGATGGGGATGGATGGGGGGCTGGACAGAGGGAAGACACCAACTAGTCAACTCGGCCCGCGAACTCTTCGGCTCCCCGCTGCCCCTGCCTACCAGCGTCCTAGCCGCCATTCCCCGGCCTCCCCCCGGGCCCCGAGCGGGGCGACCTGACTCACCTCCGGCTCCGGTTCCCGCTCCTCCGCCCGCACCCAGGGCGGCCGCCATGGTGACTCCCGAGCTCGGCTCTCGGCCTCACCCCCACCAAACCAGCTGGCGGGGAGAACAGGCCTGATCCCGGGCCGGAGGGAGGGTGAAAGGTGGGGAAGGGACGACCCGAGGACCGGGGCGGGGTGGGAGGGGGAGGAGAGAGGAGAGGCCGGGGCGGTTCGTTGTCCACACCGGCCCCTTCTCCTCCGCAGGAAGAAAACAACAAACTATCCCAACATGGCCGCCGACTGCGCTCCCTCCGCCGCCGCGGTGCACTCCGGGATGGTGGCGGACTGCAGGAGCCTGTCCCGGGTTGGCTCCCGTGAGCACGTACTTCCGAGCGTGAGGTGAGAACTGCAGCCGACTCAATGCGCACGCGCGAGGGGCGATGAAAAGCTGCGCGCGCCGGTCTGGCCTGCCGGCGAAAAACAGATTTCTCTGGGACAGAGTGGGTTTGAAAGTATTGGGAAGACTTAGGAATTCCCTCTTAGAGCCCAGACTGTCCGAATGCCGGAAGGCGCCCCCGAAAGCCGAAAAACCGGGACTAAAGCCCCACCCCCATCCCCAGTTAGAAGAGTCTATCGTAAACTGCTTTGCGGCTTTCCGTTTTGTGCTTTACGGCAGGCACGCGTCGCCAGTGGTGATAGAGAGCTGCAGATGGGGCGAGGAAGGGGAGGCGGCCTCGTCCCTTGTCCTTGAGTCGTACTTTGGGCAGGGAAACCGAGGGGTCTGCCTTCTCTTCCTCTGCTCTTCACAGAGCCTCGAGGGCCGTGCACTGGGTGCTCCTCCTGCCCTCTGGTAGCTTCCAGTCTTAACTCGCGGTCGCGGGTGGAAACCCTGCTTCGGTCCTTTTACCGAACTGTATCGGGACTTAGAACTGGGAATCTCCCAGCGACTATGAAGTGTTGAAACAGCGTGTCAGTACAGTATTCTTTTTTTTAAAGACCAGAAGTAATCGTTACAGAATGCTGGAGCAAGAGCCAAATTAATACTATCTAACAGTTCCTTCCATAGCGCCTCCTATGTGCCGTGCGCGGCCCTTAGTGCTTTACGGTTAATTCATTGGGTCCTCACAACAACCTGGGGGGAGGGGTGATAGCTGCTAGTATTGTCCCCATTTTACCGATGGAAAAACTGAGGCCAGTGGGTCACGTGACTTGCCCTAAATCACACCGTCAATGTGTCAGACCGTATTCAGCATAACTGTAATCACTAAGTATTTATTAAGTGGCTACTATAGGCTAGGTCTTGTGCTAAATTAATGAAAAATATTCATTTTAACAGAGACCTTATTTAGATGCTTTTTGAGTTGCCCTGCAATAAAACCTCCTGATCTTCCAAAATTTAGCTGCCTTTCTTGGATAGGCGCCTGCCCAAGTTTGCCACTGTCCTAGGATCATCTCCATGGCACAGTAAGACCTCAGATTCAGTCTTTAGTGGAGCTTTGAGTAACAAAAGCAACGTCAGGGAAAGGCCTTGGGGTAAACTGAGAAGGTAGTTAGAGTAGAAAGAAAGGCAAACTAAGTAAAACATGATGGTCTCTGGAATTAGACCAGTAAAGTCACTAACCTGTCAATAACTTTTGATCCAACAATTCTACATCTAGACATAGAAACCCAAGAAGTACAAGAATAAAAAAGGTCCCTATATAGATAAAAATCCTTACTCGTTACTTTTTTGGGGGGTAGCTAACAATTGAAAGTAGATAAAGCACCAGCCCTGAACTCAGGAGTTCAAATCTGAACTCAGACCCTTAACACTTCCTAGCTGGGTGACCCTGGGCAAAACACCAATTGCCTCAACAACAACAACAACAAAAATTTAAAAGAAAGTAGGTGTCCATCTATTCTCAAGTGGTCAACTTTATTCTCAACTTTATAAAAAAAAAATGTAATGGAATAGTATTGCACAGAAAAAAAATTTATAAGCATTTATAAAAATAAAGAATTCAGGGAAATTTGAGAGGACTTACATGACCTGAAGCAAAGTAAAGTGAGTAAAAGCAGGAGGTTAAATCAAAGAAAAATAACCCTGTTAGACTTCCAAACTCCCCATTCAGCTCTTAAGAAGAAGGACCATAGGGGGCGCGAGTATTAAGTGTTTAGTATTTGTCAAGCACTGCACTAAGCCCTTTTGATTCTCCCACAACAATCCTGGGATATTGGTGCTGTTGTTATCCTCATTTCACAAAGGAGGAAATACAAAAAGAGGTAATGGTGTCTTACCCAGGGACACACAGTTAATGTCTGAGGCAGAATTTGAACTCAGGGCTTACAGAACACAGGAACCGCTCACTTTTATTCACTGTAATACGTTGTTAACTTTACTTAAATTCTTCTGAACTGCTCAGCAGTTTTCTACCTTGCTACTATACAGCTCTCCCTTTCCCTTATCTCCTTTTGCTCATCTTGCTCTGAGAACTATATTTGAACCAATACTTTGATTATCCTGCTGTTCTCTCACCTGAACCATATAATTTAATTACATAAAAACAATTCGGTAATACCTTTCTTACATGTGTTAGAATGTAAGCACTTTATAGGCAAAGAATGTATCGCTTTTATATTTGTATGCGCAACAATTGACACATAGTAAACATTTAATGTTTTTTTCAAAATTCATTAAGCAAACCCCAATACATTCACATCAATCAGACATCAACTTTTGGTGAAGAGTTGGTATATTCTTGGTTCAAAATGTGATATACCTTCTTAGACATGTGTTGATTTGTTTTGCTTTTTTTATGCTTATTTGAAAGAGTGACATCTGGAAGTAACTGTTCTGCATAATTTTAAACATTGACATAAAAAAGATAAACCAAGTACTTTTTAAAGGATAGAGGATAGTATATAGGAAAGTTCTGGAGTTAAGAATGGAAGAATCATTTCAATCCAAAATTGGCAACAACAAAAAAAAAAAAAAAAATAGGGATGGGGAGAAATAGAGGGAAGGATCAAGAAGATAGGAAGATCTGATATGGACCACCAGCAGACAGGTACCATCTATGTGCCATGCATCATATTAAGCAAAATTCTATTTCTGACTTTCTATATGAATTTATTTCCCTTTGCTTGTTTCCATGTTTACAAAATGGGTTTTATATTCTCTGTTATTTTTAAAGGGAATATATTAAAAATCTTTTATGTTTCTCTTTTAAAAATCCAACGTAAGTTGTTTTTACTCTTATTGTCATTCATTAATTTTTTTTTCCTATAAGGTTAATAGTCCTCAGGAAAACAGTAATAACAGGAATAACATGTTTGCAATTCCAATACTATACCTAAGGAGCAACATGTAGAATAGATTATAGGAGGATGGTGGATGCTTTGGAGGATTCAAATAGGCCACCAAAGAGTTGATAATAGCAATCTAGTCTGGAAATTATTAGATTTTCAAATTCATCAACAAACTAATCTCCCAACAAGCATCCTTAAAATCTTTGCCTGTGATTCTACCTGAATTTTTCATCAAAACAATTATCTTCTAACTAGAGATCATTATTGATCACAAAATAGAAAATTTTGATTATATCAAATTAAAAAGCTTTTGTACAAACAAAACTAATGCAGACAAGATCAGAAGGGAAGCAAAAACTGGGAAAGCCATTCTCCAATTGATAAATGGTCAAAGGATATGAACAGACAATTTTCAGATGAAGAAATAGAAACTATTTCTAGCCATACGGAAAGATTCTCCAAATCATTATTAATCAGAGAAATGCAAATTAAGACAACTCTGAGATACCATTATACACCTCTCAGACTGGCTAGAATGACAGGAAAAGATAATGCTGAATGTTGGAGGGGATGTGGGAAAAGTGGGACACTGATACATTGTTGGTGGAATTGTGAATGCATCCAACCATTCTGGAGAGCAATTTGGAACTATGCTCAAAAAGTTATCAAACTGTGCATACCCTTTGATCCAGCAGTGTTACTACTGGGCTTATATCCCAAAGAGATCTTAAAGAAGGGAAAGGGTCTTGTACGTGCAAAAATGTTTGTGGCAGCCCTTTTTGTAGTGGCCAGAAACTGGAGATGAATCAAATCAGTTCCATTTGTTCAATAATGAAGAGAACCAACTACCCAGCAAAAGAACTATGGGAAATGATTGTGAACCACAACACAGCATTTCCACTCCCTCTGTTTTTGTCCGCTTGCATTTTTGATTCCCTTCTCAGGTTATTTTTACCTTATTTCTAAGTCCAATTTTTCTTATGCAGTAAAATAACTGTATTGATATGTATACATATAATGTATTTAACATATACTTTAACATATTTAACATGTATTTCTCTACCTGCCATCTAGAGGAGGGGGTGGGGGGAAGGAGGGGAAAAGTTGGAACAGAAGGGTCATTGCAAGGGTCAGTGCTGAGAAATTACCCATGCATATATCTTGTAAATAAAAAGCTATAATAAAAAAGAAAGAAAGAAAGAAAAACCAAGTATCTTCTCCTGAAAATAATTCTATAACCCATGAAAGGCTCCAAGAGGCCCTCAGCTCTGTTTGGAATAATAAATTGGGGTATAACCATATCTATTAATACAACCTGAAGTATAAGGTATCTAACCCAAAATAACTTTTATTAAAAAATTGGTTTTTTTAAGTTTTTCTTGGGAGATGGGAATTTATTTGTGAGGACATTCTGAATATGTTTTCTTCAGGCAGAAGCTTGTGGACTCTCGCTAAGATGAAATAACAGATGGGTAATATAGCTAGGATGGACAAAGGTAGAATTAGTAAGAGTGCAACCATTGAGAAATTATCCTGGTTGAGGTGAAGAATCAGGAATCGGAGATTAAGCAAACCAAAGCATTCTACTAAGAGGACAAAATAGATTGCTCACAACCAAGTCAGTCTTGTTTACATCAGGCAAGAAAGAAACACAGTATTACCAAGGGAAACTAAAGACAAAGTCCAGAGTACAGATCAGCCAGTTTTGTTCATGATGGTGATGAGCAGCCAAGTGGTAAAGCCTGAAGTTCAGAGAGAACTCTAATCCTAGGAATTTTACTTTCTATCTTCTACTTTTCCATTTTAACCTATGAAAACAATCCAGAAAATGTATGATTGTAAACAATGTAGAAATGAAGCTTGGGTAACCTCTTATCTCTCTCTCCACAATCTCCCTTCTTCCCTCCCTCCCACTTTGCCTCCTCTGGCCCACACACACAATCTCACACTAAGGAAAAGTCATTAAAAAATTGAAATAATCTGGAGGTTTGCCTGACATGGTCTATCCTAGAGTGGGAGTCCTAAGCAGCTATGCTATGGAGATATGAGTAGTAACAGGAAAACAGGAATACCTTCCCCTGACTCAGAGGAAGCAGAAGACCAAGAATGGCCTTGAAGGTAGGAATGAGGAAGGAAAACCTGTATCTATCAGAGTAACCTTTGATGTTGAACCAGTAAGAAACTAAGGTTTTGCATCATATGTCTGAAACTAATGTTGGCTTATTCTTTTAATAAATTTTTTTTGTGATATTCTAAACTACATGCTTTCAAATATGTATGGAATATGAAGACAATCTAAATGTGTGCTCTTTGTCTTATGTCCACCATCACTAAATCTATCCTAAGATTCTTGAATGAACACAAAAGACAAAGAGTTTGTAACTAAAGATAGCTTACCAAGGCCAAAAAGAGAATTAAAAAAAGGTACATTAAAAATCAACAAAAGTGCTCGTGCCAAAGGCAACAAGATTCTTATTAACTAAGAAAAATACCATAAAGATATTTGCAGCAGATAGGCTAACATTAATAATAAAAAATGAAGAAATAGAGAAATTCTGTAAAGACTTGATTTAAAGAATTTAATGGACTCTGGGAAGAATACAGAAAAATATTTTGGAAAGTACATTCCAGGAGGAAGAAATATAAAGCGTTAAAGACTTATATTGCTACACCAAAGGCTGCTGTCCTCAAGAAGACAATTGGAGAGATTGGAACTGGACTATTTCAAGCAAAACTAACTGCAGATATTTACTGCTTTGTTTATGTATAGGTTTGTATGTACACATGTAGGGGTATGTGTGTGTGCGTGTGTATGGGTGTGTGTATAAATAGAATTGGATGGTGGCAGAAAATGATGAGTTGAAATGTCACTTGATACTTGAAAGAATCTACAGACTAGATTAGAAAATAAAATTTGACAATTCACTGTACAAAAGAAAAACCAAAGAAAGATTCAACTTAAGTTGAAATGAGGGAATGAATTTATTGGTTCAGCTGAATCTAAAAGTAGAAGTGATAATCATTATTTCAGGATAAAAAAACAATAAGAAAAGCTTGCTATCAAGAGAAACAAACAGGGGAAAAAACATTTCTGCCAAAAGGTGACATAATAAAAATATCAAATACAAATAAACTCAATAGCATAGCATCTAAGTTCTCTCTCTCTCTCTCTTTCTCTCTCTCTCTCCCTCTCTCTCTCTCTCTCTAAAGCAAATTAAATTGCAAAAAATCCTAAGCATTTAGACAAGTTCGGTTTCATTCAATGTCCCTCTGTTTGGGACAGCTAGGTGGTGCAGTAGATAAAGCACCAGCCATGAGTCAGGAGGACCCGAGTTCAAATCTGCCCTCAGACACTTCACACTTACTAGCTATGTGACCTTGGGCAAGTCACTTAACCTCAATTGCCTCAAGCAGAAAAAAGAAAAGAAAAGCTCTAATGTCCCTCTGCCTGATCTAACAGCAAAAGATTAAAAAGTATTATGGCTCTTAACAAAATGTTAATATAGCATATGGGCTTGGTCTAATTATGATGGACAATCCTATAACACTGCACACAGGGAGATATGATTCCTCATTGGAAAGATTTCTAGGAAAAAAAGCAAAAAAGAAGAAAAGTGTTAGAATTGGAATGGTAAATGGGAAGCCTGTGGGCCCACTGGCACATGTCTTTCTATGCTTCTTTCCCATAAGTTTCTCTTAAAGTCAGAAGTCTCATGTCCCTATATGCATACTGTTTCACGGAGTCATTCTTAAGAGGATCATGGAGCCTGTTGCACTATGTGGTAAAAATAATGCCATAGACCTTTCAAGATCATCAAAAAGTAGTCAAAGAATATACCTTTTTTTAAAATATAAAAATTGATCACAATCTGGGGTATCAAGAACTTTTATTTTAAAAAGGTAGAAATTCTAAATATATCCTTTACAGATTACAAGGTAAAAATATTGTTTAATAAAGGAAATATGAAGTAGACACACAGACTAAAATATTATATTAAGTAATAAGTGGGTCAAAGAACAAGACAGGAAAACTATGTTAAAATTATAATAAGCTACTTCCTAGTTGTGTGACCCTAGGCAAGTCACTTAACCCCAATTGCCTCAGCAAATAATAATAATAAGTTACTTATTGTACTTGCTATGTGGTAAACACTGTAATGCATGCTAGGCATAAGTCTCTGCCTTTGAGGAATTTGTATACTCTTATGGGAAGATAAAATGGACTTCTATAAAGTTATCTAGAATATAATCAAAATAGATAAGAGAGAGTTTTGAGAGGGAGACCATCAGCATCTTAGGGAACTAAAATCTTTCAGAAAGGGATGCTTTAGATAGGCCTTGAATGAAATAATTAATTTTAAATTGGAGGTCAAAAAAAAATTTGTGCATTCCAAACATGATGAGAGTCAGTGCAAAGTTGTGGAGATGGAAAGTGGGTTATCACATAAGGAACAGCAAGGTCAGGTTGACTAGACCTCAGAGGTCAAAATGGAAAGTAATACAGCTAAAAAGATAGGGTGGAGATGTTTTCAAAGGCTTTAAATGCCAGATAAATTTTAATTTTATCTTAGGTGCAATAAGGAACCATTGATATATATATATATAGATATATATCTATATATCTATATATATATGTATCAGAAGGAATGATAGAATCAGATCTGAGATTAAGGAAAATCACTTTGGAAACTATGTGAAAGGTGAAGTGGAAGGGAAAGAAGGCTATAGCAATGAAAAAACAGAAATGTAATTTAATCATAGTAATAATACTAACATTATTTCAAGGAGTTCATTAAAAGTGTAGGTAGTCATACTTTCAATAAACTTGGGTTGGAAAATGCCATTTGCATCCAGAGAAAGAACTATGAAGACTGAATGTGGATCAAAACATTCTATTTTCACCTTATTTTATTTTTCTCATGGTTTTGCCCTTTTCTTCTGATTTTTCTTTCCTAATAAGACTAATATGGAAATATGTTTAAAATGATTGTTCATGTATGACCTATTCAGATTGCTTGCTATCTTGGGAAGGGGGAAGGCAAGGGAGGGAGGGAGAAAAAAATTTGGAACTCAAAAATTCTTACAAAAATGAATGTTGAAAACTATTTTTACATGTAATTGGAAAAATGAAATACTATAAAAATGGGGGGGGGGTGGAGAAGTATATGTAGTCATCAGACTGGTAAAATTAACACACAACAAGAAAAAAAAAAAAAAGGAAAATTAGCAACTGGGAAAATAGGTACCTTAATTCACTGTCAGTAGAATTGTAAACTAATCCAGCCATTCTGGAAAGCAATTTGGAACTATTCTCAAGAGCAGCTATTAAAAATAAACAGCTATTAAACTGTGCATACCCTTGACTTAGCAATACTATTATTAGTTCTACTCTCAAAGAGATTAAAAAGGAAAAGAACTCATGTATACAGAAATACAGCAGCTTTTTCTGTGGTGACAAAGAATTAGCAATGGAAGTGATCCATCAATTGGGAAAAGACTGAATGAGCTATGATATAAATGGAATACTGTTGTTCTATAAAAATGATGAAAGAAATTGTTTCAGAGAAACCTGGAAAGGCATATATAAACTGATGCAAAGTGAAATTAGTAGAACCAGGGGAACAATATACCAAACTACAATTTTATAGGACTCATGATGAACCATACTACCCACATCCAGAGAAAAAACCAATGAAATCAAAATATAAATTGAAGCTTTAAAAAAAAAAAAAAAAAAAAAAGGTCATTGCAAGAATTTGTTTTGTTTGACTATACTAGTTTGTAATGGGTTTTGCTTTTCTTATTCTCTCAGTGGAAAGGGTGAAAAAGAAAAGAATAATGAGAGACAGAGAAAAAAAGAGGAGTGACAAAGAACATAGATTTGAAAATAAACATTGATTTTTTTAAAAAAGATAGGTACTATGGGGCAGCTAAGTGGATAGAGCACCAACCCTGAAGTCAGGAGGACCTGAGTTTAAACCTGATCTCAGACACTTAACACTTCCTGGCTGTGTGACCCTGGGCAAGTCACTTAATCTTGATTGCCTCAGGGGAGAGAAAAAAAAAGATAGATTAAAATTTTACAGAGGAAGTCATGCCAAGAAGTTCAGAAGTTCTCAAAAATGAAATTCTGAATCCATAATTCTGATGAAGGTGGTATAAACAGTTTAGTGTGTTTTCTCATGTAATTACAAATTTTTTTTCTTAGACTAATTCACAAATCTGCCACAATCCATTGATCTGTCTTTCCATAAACCCTCTAACATTTACTCTTTCCATAATCCTTTACTTTTGCAGAATTTTCAGTACACATCTGTCATTGGGGACTTATATGTTATTCTTTATTTATATTGCATATTTCAGATGTACATATAATTTCCTCCACAACTAGATGTATTAAAATACTGTTAACAAATCCTATAACTCAAGAAAGATGTTTATTAAGTGTCAAGTGTTATTTTTAATGACATAATTAGGTGGATAGAATTATGTACTCTTGGAGAGTATATCACTCCAACTTTTCTTTTAGCATATCTGTTGAGCAAGCATATCTAATATAAACTTTATCTTTTGCCAACCCTAACATAACTGTCTCTTATTCTGGAACAGGAAGAGATGAGTTGACCCTTGCAGGGGAAAACTATATAGGATCTGGCATCAAAAGTCTGAATTTGAATCCTGGCTCTATAACTTGCTCCTTGGATGACCTTATGGAAGTCACTTAACTTCTTCCGGCCCTTATTTCTCCATCTGTATAAAGAAGGGGTTAAACTAGGTGACATCTTAATCAATAAATCTTTTGATAACAAGCAGAGGTTGTCCATGAGGAAAATAGGGCTAGCTCATGGTGATTTAGCTTTAAAATCCACATACTCCTACCTAACAGAACAACAAATCACCATATGACTTTTTCTATTCCTAGAAACTCCTTCTCTTGACCTATCTCATTTGTCTTAGTCATCTTTGCAATTTTAAGTTCTGTTTGTCTCTCTTTACCCTGGTGTTACTCAATTTTCTGATCTTTTGATACATGTACAGAAATGACTTTTTGCCTCCTTAATTTCAGACTTTTAGTTGATTGTTTGCCAAATCTTTGCTATAGACAAATCCCTAGTTCCTTCCCCTTTTCCCAACCAATTGGGATTGGGACAACATATGTAAAATATTTTGTAAATTATAAAGAACTGTAGTAAGACATATTATAAAATATAAAAATATTATAAAATACACTTATGTATTGTGCAGTATGGGTGCTGAGAATTTGGGCCCTACTTATTTGGGATATGACAGATCATGAGAAATGGGAAAGAAATGAGAAGGCACCACAGACATCAATCTATTTCAGAATTGAGCCTGTTGACCTGAAGAGAGAAAGTAACCCCTCATCTTTCTCTTTTTATGTTTACTTGCAATATTTCTGTGCCTTAATACATAATCAATAAAGAATCCATATGGAACCCTTACAAAATACATTTTTCTTTATTAATCATATTCAGAAGGCACCATATGATTTTAGTTCTAACTTCTCCAGCAACTTTTTTTCAGTTTTTTATTTTTCCTTCTTCTTGTCTTTGTTTTAGATTTATTTGCCCAACTCAGAGAGAAATTAAAATCTCTTGGTATAAATGAATTAATATACATATATATATATATATAATATATATATTGCAATTCAGTTTATTTCCCTTTTTGAATTTAAATGCTATAGTGCTTTGAGCACATAAGATTTATATTAATATTGATTTGTTGACTGGTTTCCTTCAGCAAAATGTGAGTTCCTTGTGTAGCTTGGTTTATGTTGTGAAGCAGGAGTTCCAGTCAGTATGACCTTGGAGCCAGGATTGCAAGTGGGGGATGGTATAGCCAGCCTGTCTAGTATGAAAGCCATGAGAAGCCAGGATGCCTGGGACTCAAGCCAGGTAATTTTGTACTTAAAACAGGTACTGTGCTGTATAGGAACCAAACTAAGCTATGAATCTAATATTTTGTTCCCTCTCCAAAGACTCAAGTGCAGGTGGGATAGGTACAAGAATTAAGCTAAGGGAATGGGGAAGTTTGTATATTTATTATCATACCTTTGAAAATAAATATTTCTATGGAAAAGTTAATTTGATGGTTAGTGACTAAATGGAACCAGAGTGCAGGGAACCATCTCTTACTATTGAGGAAACACCACATTCTAATATATTTGTGCCTAGGAATCATTTTATTCACCTCTTACCAATTTTTCCTTACAACTTCCTGTTAGGATTCTTACAAAGGGACAAGTCAGTTGTCTAATTTTAGCATCGGTGCTTAGCAGTTTTCTAGTTCAGAGTTCACACCTTTCACATCTTTAAGAGTTCACACATTAGTTCACACATTAGTTCACACATTAGCATTCAAGATTCACAAGTCACAGCTCCCACAATCCCACTCTCAGAGGAGGAGTCAACTTTTGAGTTCACACCTCTAAAAGAGCATATAAAAGGACAAGCCTCAGTCAGGAGTCAGTTGAGGAGATTGAGAAAGCAGGATTCATTTGGGCAGAATGAAGGATTCGGAAGAAGAGGCTGAAGCTGGCAGAGGCAAAAGAACTAGCAATAGGAGCTCTTGGAGGCAAGGAGAGAGATAGGTCTCTAGGAAAACTAACCGGACTGTTTTGGAAGAGATAATAAAGGATTTGAACTTTTAGCACCTGGCTTCATTTGAAGTGATTATTACTCTGAACTGAAACTAAGGCTGCCTCCAGAGGCTCCCCAAAAAAACCTGCTCCCAGAGAACTATCAAATTTTAGAAAAGAACACTACAACTTCCCCTAATACAACTCCATCACCAATATAACAATCACCTTCAGTAGTGACTCACTATATAATAAGAAAACTCAAGTGACCTAGTGTGAACTCTAGCCTCTCAATATTTCCACACTTTAAGATCTCTCTATATTTTCTGCCTCTTCTTCCTCTTTTCTCTATTTTCAGAACTAACTTCTTCTCTTACATCCTTAATCTCATCCATACCTGCTGTCTCCAAGACTGTAATTCATCAGTCAACAATATGATGCCATTGAAATAATACTGCAATTGGAGTCAGAAGACATAGATTCAAATCCCAGATCTTCTGATTATTTACATGAATTTAGATAAGTTATTTAACTTTTTTAGACCTCAGTTTCCTCATCTGACCAGCCCCACTCACCTGAATCTGTCCCAGGGCCACAGCATGCTTTCTAGCCAAATTTCCATCTTAGAAACTCCTTCAATATTTCTTTTGCCAGAAAGATTGAGGTAGAGTTAAATATGATCTGATCCTAGAAAGCAAAATCATGTAGGAAAAGGTAAAAAGAGCAATCTGTTTATATAAAATTCATACTAGTTCAAAATCAAAAATACTTAATAAAGCGACATAGAAAGATAAACTAACAAGGAAAATCCCCTTCTCCACACACATAGGGCTACACTATCCTATAGATTCCCACAATCAACAGAAAAGTAAACACATGTAGAAAACATGCAGGATCAGGAAACATGCAGGGAGTATATACATATAGGGAATCTACATGGAGAGACCCTCACAAAAGAAAAATACATGAAAAATAACATATATAATCTGAACAATTCATTATCTAAGTCTGCATTTCCAAAGATACTATTCTTTGCCTGAGGCTAGTGCTCTCTTTGCCACAGAACCACCTATGTCATGTGCTTTTGTCCTCAAGTCATGTCTTTGCTAAGCTGCTCTACCGTCTCTGCTGCCACCTCCTGGTAATATGGAGAACTGCAACTTCTATGTACAGCCTTTTCTCCAAGGGTGAAATGTCATAGGTCTTTAGCTGGTAGCCCCATGGGCTATCTCAGCTCTTATAGATCAAACCTACAGTCAGCCGGAAAAGTCTTAAAGCATTACATTTATTCTTACTGACTTCTTTTTCTGCTTCAGCTGCTACTCCTTGTACTGTCTCCTGAAAAAGATTGACCATTATATTTCTAGACCATGACAATCACACTTTGGGGCTTCATTTTCCAATATTAAAAATGGGTGGGTGGAGTTGATAATTTTCTTTCTGTTTTATTATCTTCTTCCCTACATGCAAAATGAAGGGTATTAAATTAGATGCTTTCTAAAGCACCTGTAGCTTTAAATGCCTCTCTCTCTCTCTCTCTCGCTCTCTCTCTCTCTCTCGCTCTCTCTCTCTCCCCTTCCCCTCTCTCTCTCTGTCTTTCTCTCCCCTTCTCCTTTCTGTCTCTGTCTCTCTCGCTCTCTCGCTCTCTCCCTCTCTCTCTCTCTGTCTCTCTCTCTTTCTCTCTCTCTCTCTCCTCTCTCCTCTCTATCTCCCTCTCTCTCTCTGTCTCTGTCTCTATCTCTGTCTCTTTTTCTCTGTGTGTGTGTGTCAACATTTACTCTTTGTCATAACACCATTTATACATTAGCATAGTTCTCTATCCTGTTGCTTCTAATAATTAGGATCTATGTTTCAATTATATCTTCTTTTAAAGGCACTATTACTTCTCTCCATTATAGCCAAAACAGATCGCATCTATCATCTAAATTTTTCTGTTGACATGCTTCCTACAGTATATTCTTAAAACAAAATAAACAAAGTAATTGTAAATATCACTGAAGGATTTTCTACTTGTCATACTTAAGTTTTATATAGCCCAACCTGGGCAAGGACCTTAACCTTTAGTCATGTTAGCCTCTTGGCTAGTAAAACCCCATGGGACTAGAGTTGCAGCCAAAAATATAATACTCAGCAAAGTTAAGCATAATCCTGAGTGAAAAAAATAATGAACATTCAATGAATTATCAGACTTTGAGGACTTTGTTGCAAAAAGACCTGAACTTAATAGAAAATATGACATATAAAATCCAACAGAAATAGCAAATAAACATCAAAATTCATTTCAAGGGACTCAGTAAGGACAAACTTTATGCTATATACCTGGAAATGTAAACCACATATCTGATTGTCAGTAGCAATTCAAAAGAAAGATTGAGGTAGAGCTAAATATGATCTGATCCTAGAAAGCAAAATCATGTAAGAAAAGGTAAAAGGAGCAATCTGTTTATATAAATGAGGTGTGAGAGCAAAAACTGAAACAGGGGACTTGGATTGGGAAAAAAGGGCTGGCAATTCTGAAATCCCACTCACATCAGGAATGAGTTAAAGAGGAAACAATATATATGGGATTAAAGTTTTCTTTTAGGAGGGGAGGTGGTATAGAAAGATGTGTAGATCAATGAAAATGGGAAAAGATGTGTAGATTAATGGGAATGGGCTAAAGAGGGAGGGAAAGAATGGAAGGAAAAGTGTGGGGAAGAGGATAAGGGGGAGAGGAAAGGGATAGGGGAGAAGATAAGGGAGGGATCCATGGAGGGTGGTGTAAGTTAATAGCAATGCAATGTAGTGGGTAGAAGTAAAGTAGAGTCAACAGGAATAGGAAACAAGATACACTCAAATATAGTGATCAGGAGCAGAATTTATTAGAAAAAAAAAACAAGAGTAAAAAAAGCATGGGTAATCATTGATCTCAGACAAAGTTAAAGTTAAAATAGATTTATTCAAAAAGAAAAATAGGGAAACTATGTTATATGTCAGCTATTTTAAGCAATATTGTTTTAGACTATTTAAAACAACTAGATAAGGTTGGAATATTGTTGTGGTGTAGGAAATGAGTTGGTAGATTTAGAAAAATGTAGAAAGATGGATCTAAGAATGATATTATCCACCTTCAGAGAAAGAGAACAAACAAGCATAATATAACCTTACATATATATGTGTGTGTGTGTGTGTTTACATACATGATTATAGATATCTACATTTATGTTTATGTATTATATAGCTGTATGTATGTATGTATGTAAATACATACATATATGTATAAATACATATAGCTATATCTGTGCTTAACTCTAGCCTGAGTGGAAGAGGTTAGGAAGGTAGATAGAGGGGAAGAAAGGGGGAAAAAATAAAATAAAAAGTGCATAACAGAGAACAAAAGAAAATCTACAAAGAAACAAAGAAAAGATGGACAGTTCTGAAGTTCTAAATATATGTAGTATTATTCTATACATTTTCTTGAAATGGACATTTATTGTTTCATATTTTGAATCTTCTCATGTCTTGCTGTGCACATGATTTGTTTTTCTATTTTGTATTTAAGTTTTAAATAAATACATTTATAAAAAAAAAAGAAAAATCATGCAGGGAAAATAGTACTTTCTTTTTTTGTTGTTGTTAAAGCTTTTTATTTTCAAAATATATACTTGGATAATTTTCAACATTTACCCTTGCAAAACTTTGTGTTCCAAATTTTTCCCTCCCTTCCCCCACCCCATCTCCTAGACAGCAAGTAATCCAATATATGTTAAATATGTGCACTTCTTCTGTACATATTTCCAAAAATACCATGTTGTACAAGAAAAATCTGATCAAAAGGAAAAAGTGAAAAAAAAATGCAAGCAAACAAACAATAAAGATGAAAATACTACGCTCTGATCGGCACTTAGTTCCCATAGTCCTCTCTCCGGGTATATATGTCTCTCTTCATCACTGAACAATTAGAACTGGTTTGAATCATCTCATTGCTGAAGAGAGCCACATCCATCAGAATTGAATATCATATAATATTGCTGTTGCTGCATATAATGATCTCCTGGTTCTGCTCATTTCATTTAGCATCAGTTCATGTGAGTCTCTCCAGGCTTCTCTGAAATCATCCTGCTGGTCATTTCTTACAGAACAATAACATTCATATACCATAACTTATTCAGCCATTCTCCAATTGATGGACATCCACTAAGTTTCCAGTTTCTTGCCACTACAAAAAGGGCTGCCACAAACATTTTTGCACATGTAGGTCCCTTTCCCTCCTTTAAAATCTCTTTGGGATAGAAGCCCAGCACAATCACTGCTGGATCAAAGGGTATGCACAGTTTGATATCCTTTTAGGCATAGTTTCAATTGCTCTCCAGAATGATTGGATCGGTTCACAACTCCACCAATAATGTATTATTGTCCCAGTTTTCCTATATCCCCTCCAACATTCATCATTATCAAAAAAAAAAAAAATGGCACTTTCAAATGTTAATTATAGATAGGAATAAAATTCACAATCATCATATTTGCTATAGTTTAATCATATTTGGAGAAGTTGAAATTGACCCCAATCATTGTAGGATAGAACAAGAATTTTGGGTTGTATAATAAATGAAGTATATTCTTAATAGCCTCAATCTCCTCTTTCACTGTATTTTCATTCTCTCCATAGCACTTCAAATTCCTTACCACATATCTTCATCAAAACTCCATTTTAGGAAAGTATCTGCTAATTATCTGCTAATCATATCAAGTAAAAAATAATTGATAGTGCTAAATGTTGTTATTTCTCCAAGGAGAATTACATTTTAACTTTTCAAATAGATTGTGTTTTAAAAATTAATTTTTAAATAAGTTGATTGGATTCAAGTATTCATTATCTATAATGTAGTAATAACAATTGTAAATCATGGTTAGATAGTCAGATCAACCCCAAAGTCTTTTTTTAACTCATGCAAACAAAATGCTGTACAATATAGAAGAATTGTACATGTTTAACATATATTGGATTACTTGCTATCTAGGGGAAAGAGTAGGGGCAGGGGAGGGAGAAAAATTTGGAACACAAGGTTTTGCAAGGGTAAATGTTGAAAATTATCCTGGCATATGTTTTGAAAATAAAAAGCTATTATTTTTTTAAATGCTATACAATAAAATAGGAATATAAAACTCATTTTGGATAGTTGTTTTCCAAATTTCTAAAAGTTTACCCTTTAAAACACTGCATCTTAAAGATTTAAGCATTTTGGATGAGATTCACCCTAAAGTGCATTATATAAGTCTTTGTCTTCTTCAATAGAATATGTTAAATTAAACTTTTTAAGGATTATAGCTCATAATCAATGCAATGTTTATAGGTCCTATTGAGTGGCATAGGATCAATTGCCCCTATACTAAATAGTCCTAGACTACATAATGCTTTTTAAGGTTTTGTATCTTTTTATAGTTTTTCTGAGTCCTTTATTATTGTCAATTGTCATTTCTTGCTTTTATCAGTGTACCTTTCTCTGATTACATCTCTCTTCCTTCTAATTTGGTGCTTCAAATTTTCTGTGAGCTTGGAAACCAATCCCCTTTCCCAAATACTAAGACTATATGAAAAATTTTAATTTTTCTTAGAGAGGACCTGATGATCTCTCCTATGAATGAACTGTATATTCCTTCTATTTTGTATACAAAAGTCTTTTTTGTTAGTTTAGTAGTTAATATTTCTATAGCTCTGCAAAAGTTTGCATTTTACATTTATTATCTCAAGTGACCATTCTAGCTGTTTTCTATTCAACAAGGATTGCCTGATATTGAAGTTCTCAATAAATGAGCTATTTCTATAGACCAGGACTTTCTTAAACTTATTGCACTTATGACCCCTTTTCAACCAAGAAGTTTTTACATGACTCCGGATATATAGGTATATAAAATAAGTATACAAATCAAACATTTACTGATAGTAAATTATAAAGAATTGAAAAAAAAAACAATACTTTAGTATCTATATAATTTTATAATTTGTTAAAAACCAAAGCAAATTTACATCCTAATTAGACGGATGTGCTTATTTATTTTTACACAAAGAATTTACATAAAGAATTTCTTATGTAAAAAAATTAAATCTTGGCAGAATATTTGATACTACAGGATGTAGAGCATCTTCATCTTTTTCAGAGTTGATTGATAATTTACTTTGCAACCCACAGTTTAAGAAGTTTTTCTATATAAAACCATCATTTGAATTTTTTGGCAAAATGCATTCCATGTTTTGACTATAGATGCCACCTTCATTACTGTCAAATCCTCTGGCCACCATATGAGAAAGCAGAGGCTTTATTTGTGATTTGGTAGATTTAGTTTCCTAAGAGAAGGCATCTCTCTAGATCCAGAATTCTACTGCTACACCATAATGTGGAAGCCCTAAACTTAGCTCTCTCTGCCTCATCTGAACAAATTGTTACTAAATGCTTTTAGGTTACTAAATGTCTTAATGATTTTGAAATTTCAGGGAATCAGGGAGCTTGAATGAAGGGGTATTTTAGGGAGCCTGAGCCTTATCAGATCACCCAATGATCTATTATGTTTTAGATATGAAAAGGAATATAGTGATCATCTAATCTAACCCCCTAATTTTACAGATTAGGAAAGAGAAAGATAAAATATTGTGCCTTAATTTACATAGCTAGTAAGTAGTAGAAATAGGATCAGAACTCAGTTTCTCCACACCTGATCTGCTTCTATGACACCCCACTGCTTCTGAGGTAACCCCACAGATATAGAGACAAAAGTGAAAAAATTGAAAGCGAAAAAAACTCGGAAAGAAAGAACAGAGGTTTTCATTTTGGTAGGCTGAGTTTGAGGTCATCTAGATACACATGTTCTGAAGAGAAGGAGAAATTCAAAACTAGAGGCCAAAGGATTTGGCTCTAAGTAAAGGTGGTAATTAAAGCCATGTAAGTGAGCTCCTTCAAGGAGAGAATACAGAGCGGAAAGAATAGAAGTGAGGCTAGATCCTTGAGAGAGAAATGTGAATAATGGGCCCATGCATAAACTATATCTTGCCAAAAGAAAACATTTTAATAAAGCAATACTTTTTAATTTAAATAGCACCATTCCCTCACCCTCACCTTAACCTCACGGAGGTGTAGGGAACCAATTTTGCCAACATGTCCTTATTTATCTACACATGGTTATCTATGAGATGGGAAAATCTGTTAATCTCAGTTAACAGTTTAAGAAGCAGGGGCTCAGAGAAGGTATTAACTTGTTTCATAGAACTCTATGCTATCATTCAGGCTCCATTACAACTTGAGCAATCAATACAGTACTCAATTCCTTGGTCTCTATGGGTCTCCTAAGATACAGAGGTAGGGCAAAGAGGAAGACACAACTTTCCTTTCTCAAAGCTTTTCCTTAGATCATAGAGCTGATCTACAGAGATCCCAACCCACTGTATTGAGATGGAGCAGAAATTTAAGCCATGACAAGCAAATTTTAGATTCAGAAGCCATATATTAATTCTAGATTTAAGAGGACTTCTAACCCCTTATCTAAAAAAGAAATAAAGTTCATATTTTTCTTTCCCATCTTACTTTGTAGTTGACAGAATCACTTTCAGCCATAACTAGTTGTCTTATCTCACTCAATATGTATCCTTAGCCTATTTTTAGTATTCAAGAAAGAGCTTATTTCTTATGTGCTTATATCATGCATACTAATAAGAGTGAAAAATGATTAATACAAATTATTTTTAGAACTTGAGATTTTATTTTAATTATGTATTTAATAATGGAAAGTATGCACAGAGGTGTCACATATCTTAACCATTTAGTGAATAAATGCTTATTGGATCAGATTGGAATTTAGGCTACCCCACAGCATCATACAGATCCAAGTTCACTTGAATTTCAACCAAATTTAAAGACTCAACTAGTGGGAGTTCAACAAATCTTTATTAAGCAACTAGGCACTGTAACACCTTAAGCCCTAATATAGTCCAGAGTAGGTCACTGTCATCTTCAAAAAGTACCAACAACTCCTTATTGCCTCCAGAATAAAATATAAACTCTTCCATTTGGCATGTAAAGCTCCAACCAATCTTTCAAAGTTAAACTCATATTAACTGCCTCTCACATACTCTATGCTCCAGCCAAACTGGCTTATTTGCTATTCCCCACACCCTACATTCCATTTCCCAGCTTTCTGTTTTCACAGGCTGTCTACCCATGACTGCAATGCACTCCTTCCTTGCTGTCTCCAGCTTCCTTCAAGGGTTACCTCCTATATTAAGCTTTTCTTCATCTTCTCAGTTATAGTTACTGGTATCTCTGTCCATATTATTTATTTTGTATTTGCTCATATGGAAACACATGAATTCCTCCATTAGAACATAAGCTCCTTGAAGGCTGGAATTGCATCGTTTTTATCTCTATCCCTCCTACATAGCATTACAGATATTTCATTATTAAATGAATGAGATGGATTGTAAGGAAATGGTCATCATCCTTCTGTTTCAAACAAAAAGTTAATGTTACTAATCATAGCAAATTATGTTACCAAATTATCAATATAATCTTAGATTGTGTGTATATATGAAACATATATTTGCTAATGATACCATATCATACTACCATGATGAATTCTGAAATAAAAATTCATACCTTTGAATTAATGATGTTTGATTATTTAATGTACAAAAGTTCTGTGGTATTTATGCTGGTTAAGAGATTGTTTCTAATCATGTCTCAGATATATGTTTGTAAACTGTTCATCTATGAGTCAGAGCTTGCCAGGAACACAGATGGTGTGCCTGTTGGCTCTTTCAAACTTGTGGCCCTCCTTTTTTTTTTTTTTTTTTTTTTTTTGGTTTATTTCATAAAAGAAAAACAGTGAGAGGAGCCATAGAGAAACCAAGGGGAGTTTAAGGAGAAAACTCACAGATAAGAAATACTCCTATGCAATGTTCAGTCTGCCTGTGGGATATCTCTCTTATGATGTTCAGTATTGTCAATAACTGTCAAAAGGCTCCAGGTAATGTTATGAATAACATTAAAATTTTTAGTAAAAATAGCATCAGCCTTGGGAATTTTCTAAAGAAAGTAAAATGATGCACCTGAATGTTAAAAGCTCCAAAGAATTTTATGAACTATAACTAATCTTTTTATCTGCTTAACTTTCCATAAGCTGCCCAAAGCACTTAGCATCTGTCTTCAGGTATTTTCTCTAAGTAACTTGTTTGCTTCTAAATATAACTAGGAATAATAAAGGTAAACCTTACCCTCACCCCAATCTTCTAATGTGGGATACCTCCTAAGAAATTGGACTTGTGTATTCTGGCTCCATGGGGAGAAATATATATATTCTAGCTTAGTACTGAAGAATTTAGCACTTTGAAATGATGCGAAAACCCCTTTTTGATCCCTGTGGAAGTAAGCTTTGAAATGGTATCCAATTCCTTATTGGTTCCTGTGGTTCCTGACACTGTGGGCTCTTCTGACAGGTAAGTAAGCCAGGAAGAATTACCAACTTGTTGGTATTAAAAGATGAAACCAAAATTTTCAACTTTCTCTTTCCCTCTTTCAGATATGAGGCTTATTCTCTGATAGCTTTCCCTTAGATTTCTTAGGGGGGTGGAAGAGGTCAGGATCTCTCCAGGATTAAACCTGATCTTGGATTTGGAGGCTAATCTCCTTGTCCCACCCAAGCCATGGGTGACACAAAAATAACTTGGACCTCAGTTTTAGCCTGTGATGGCCTACATTGGGAACCAGCTGTAAAGACCAATGGATAGAACAATTCACATCTTTACATCTGTACTAGCTTTTTATTGTTCAGTCATATTTGACTTATTGTGACCCTGTAGATCATAGCATACCAATACTAAGGCGTTTTCTTGGCAAAGATATTGGAAGAGTTTGCCTTTCCTTCTCCAGTGGGTTAAAGCAAATAAAGATTAAATGACTTGCCTAGGATCACACATCTCATAAGTGCCTGAGTGCTCAATGCTCTCTGTCCATTGAATCATCTAGCTGCCTCCTGGTAAATAACAGATACTATATAAATGCTGGCTATTCTTATTTTAAAATGACAAAAGAAAGTGTTGTGCAGCTGAGTGCAAACAGAGCGGTAATAGTCTTCATGAGGAATTTTTTAAAGTAAGCTAGAGATCAAGAAACTGTCAGCATTTATCCATCACTGTCAAAAGAAAATAAAAAGATAGTGTGTCTGGTAGAAATCAGTGGAACAGGAAATTCATATTCTACTATGGAAATAGGGACAAGGCTTATGATTTCATGGATAAAAGGAGCTCCAGGAAGCTCCAGCCTCCCTTTCTTCTGTTCAATTTGGGGCCTATGTCAGAGTTCTTCAGACTTAATGATAGCCATCATTTCGATTCTTCTCAGAAGCGGCCACTCCCCTTCCTTGCCATTAGGACTGGGATAATTGAGTCAGGAAAAACCTTGAAGCTCTGACCACTTTACATACCATTGTATCATAAAAACTCTAGGTGCCTTATCTCAATTTTTGCTGGGAAGCAATTCTTGCTTCCCCCTCCTTTTGAGTATTGCCCCTCACCTCGTTGTCTTCTGCCCTTGACCTTCTTATCTTGACCTTTGTCCCATCAGGATTAAGTTATGAGCCTTTTCTGGAATTATGGCTTGCCCATTCACCCAGTGTCCTTGCCCCACTTATCTATCTTTGTTTCCCCTGAAAGATTGTATACTCGGGTAATATATCTGTTTGCAAACCCTAGTTAGTTATATAAGTTCCCTGCCTCAGTTCCTCGGGGCAGAATGATTTTTTAACATGAGTTCCATTTGGCTGGCTAGCCTAAAATTCTCCACATTTAAAAGATTAAAAACCAATCTGTGTCTTGCCTCAGTTTCTCTGGCATTACAAGGAAACTGAGGCAAATAGAGGTTACATGAAAGAAGTGAAGTCAGCACTTCCTGACTCCAGATCCAGTTCTCTATCTCTACCAACTGAACTTTTGAGAGTACAAGAATGAGTCACCCAGGATGGGCAGGCAAGGATGAGTTAAGATATAGATCATTGGAAAGAAAAGCTGCCTTGAGATCATGGATCCATTGCAGCATTCGAGAATTTTAGGTGGAATTGGCAAGAAAAACTGAAGTTCTGACAAGATTTATTCCCAAGGTAAGCAGGAAAGGACACTTATGGGGATCAGTTCAACCTTATAGTCATACTTTCTGTGAAAATCTCCCACTTGGCTTGCAGCCAGAAATCCAAATAATGTCAAACCCCTCAGTTAAATTTTCCCTATACATCTGTCTATGGCCCACACCCTCTTTGTTGGACCCCTTTGGATTAAGCCTACCATTTTGCTTTATGGAGTCTTTTCCTTCCCTGTTTTCCCATAGTGTCTTTCTCCTTCTTATAACTAACTAGCTCTTTTAGGTCCTAAACTCCTCTGTGGATGTAGCCTGCCAACTAAGGGATACTGCCACCTCATGGTGTATTCCCTTTCTCCTGGTTAATTATGAGTTCCACTAAGGAACTTGTCTTTTCCATTGTTAATTGTTATATATTTTCCCAACTCTATTCATATTTACCACTCCTGGTATCTATTGTACCTCTTCATTTTGTCTGTAACTCTTCTCCTAAATAACCTTTTACCAGAGAGAATGGCCATTGTGAATTCTTCACATGACTGAACCCCAACATTTGATGCTGAACCCCCCACATATTATCTGGAACTAGGAATTGCTACTGTGAGCACATCATGCCTATGGCCCATACTGAATGAATTGTGAAAACTATCTCACAAGATGGAGACAGTGTTCTAAAAATTGAATGAAGGTCGACTGTGCCCGAGGCCCAAGTTTCTTTCTCCAGAAATCACAGTGGTTCCCAAAGAACCCTTCTCTTTGTGAGACTAAGTTAGGGCCACCTTGGCATTAAAACTCCCACATAAGGTAATTTAGTAATCCTAAAGATAAGTTTTTCCTCATTTATGACTTAGAATGTAAGGTCATTTGTCCTGACTAATCAGGAAAAAGTCCAGACCATAGGGAATGTTAACCCAGACCCGTATATAATCCTTGTCTGTTAAGTGGGACTGGCTTTTCCTTGTCTAACTACTTGTGGAGAGGGAGACGCCCTTTCTTGCGAGATTGTAATAAAATTCCTTTCTGCTTTTACTTTGAGAAATCTCCTTGATTTACTTGAGCCGGTGGTCTTTGTCCCATACAATTCCATCTTTGCTGAACCCCCTTTGGGTTAGCTCTCCATGATGGCATTCTGCTTCATGGTGCTTTTCTCCTCATCCATCCCCAATGCCTCATGGTATTTTTCCTCCTCTCCCCCTACCATGTCTCATGGTATCTTTCTATTTCTAATAGTTTACTAACTCTTTTAGGGTGCTAAACCTTCTTTAGGATTATAGCCTGCCAGTCAATGGTATACTCCCACTGCATGTAGTATTTCTTTTCTCCTAGTAAATTGTGAGTTACACTATGTCTGGTCCATTGTTAATTATTAAAAATTCCTTCCTTCATTAGCTATATGCTCTCCCAACTCTATTTCGTATTTATCACTCCTGGTGTCTATTCTATCTCTTCATTTTGTCTGTAGCCTCTTCTCCTAAATAAACCTGCCTTTTGCCAAAGGGAATGGCCATTGTGAATTCTTCACATGACTGAACCCCAATATTTGGTGCCTGAATACCAATGTTATCATTTGGTGCTAAACCTCAAAAATTGATATTGTTTAATCACATTAAAAATTCTGACTCATAATTGTTGTATGTTAACATGAAAATCTAGTTTACAAATTTATCTAATTTATGTCTATAAATTTATTCTACTTTCTGATATGTTCTATGAGAAGACTCTTCTATACTTTTTTCATCACGCTTCTCTCTTCTAGAGTTCCTTCTCTCCCTTTTACCTTTGCCTCCTCTAGAAACCCTTCCATGAATTTTCTACATCTTACTGAACATTCTTCCTGAGCTCCTTGTTTGAACAGATAAACTGAATATGAGATTTTTGTAGTGGTGGTGGTGGGAAGGTCTAATGTTAAAATTATAGATGATTAGGAAGATAATTGTTGAGATAAATCAAGCTAATATCTTGAAAAGGCCTTGGTAAAAGTTGCTTTTTAATTGTTTTTATGACCAAAGACAACATGGAGATTGTTACATCAAGTGTATTGGTGAACGGGGGTCTAGCAGAGACCTGGAAATCCTGCATGTTACTCAGTATACCCATGTTCAAGTTCTTCTCCTATATTCCCCTCTTGCTACCTTTCTTTTGTTATTAAAGTCATATACTTAGGTAATAAAACTACTTCATTTAGTATTCAAAGTCCTTTGGGCACTAAGGTGAGTTTTATATTTTTACAGTCACCTCTGCCTATATGGAAATTCATTAATGCTTCTATAATGTGGAAACAACAATCCTTAAATCAGATGATAGATAAACACTTTGAGGGAATTGTAGAGAAGATTCCTACATCAACCCAGGAGTTACTACACATGACAGAGAATTGAAAGTTAAAAGAAATTGAGAGAGAGAAATACCGTGAGCTCATCAACAAGCTGAAATGAGAACAATGGAACTCATTAAATAATTTGATTTCATCTTGTGTGCATATGTTTTATCAGCTAAATAAAATCCTCATTCCCCAGCAAGGACAGAGAGTTTATTGGATAAGGAATCAAAGTGAAGCATCTGAAGATCAGAGACAAAATAAAACAAGGAGGCTAGAACTCACCCGGTATCTTGTGCTCTTTCTCCCTAAATTACCTGTTACTCCCTCTGGACTACTTCCCCAACATGTACTCACCCTAATGGGTGGAGCCTCCAGAAGGTGACTGCTACCTCAGTTTCCAAAGGTAACTGTAGAATTGTATTCTTAAAAGTATGATAAACCAGCTTTCCCTTCCCCATCTCCCCAATTACTTCCCATTAACTATCAGCCAGTAGACTCTGCTCTTAGTTAAGGGCATTCGTTTAATTGGTATAGAAGGAAGAGTAATTATAAAACATTTCCCTCCTAAAAATTGAATTCACTCTCCCACATATACACAGTGTCAACTGGAAAAGAAGGCTCAACTTTGGGGAAGAATATTTGTAAGACACATAGTAGTATATACATGTGGTAAAGGTATTTCATAACTCTTAGTCTTCTACAGTATGGAAGTCTTTTCTTTGTTGAGTCCTCATGTAACTGTCCTTCAGACTGCAGCCAGGAGATATACTACTAGAAGCTGTTTCCTTCATTGAATGTCTGCTTTTCTTAATCTTTCTGGTGCATATGTCTCTGTTCCCTGCTAGATGAAATGTCTCCTGTTGGGTAGGGGTGGGGAACTCTTTGAAGAGACATTCTCTTCCCTGCAGAGGTCTCCTCACCAGGCAGCTCCTAGCTTTCAATCTCTCTTACTCTAGAGCTGCTGAAATTCATCTGGTGCTTCCCTTCTTGACCCAGAGAGATGTTTAATAAACACTTGTTGATTGAGTTCTTGTAAATAATAGTTTGTCACATTAATTAACCATAAGGTTTATCTAAGAAGGCTACTAAAAAGAAGGCAAAGGACTATGAATCTTGATTCAAGCAAATATGGAAAGGAGAATTTTGCAGTGACCTGAAAAGAATGAGATATATTTGTGTTTCTATTTGTACTATGAAGTACTTATACAAGTAGAGGGATCTGGAAAGGTTTATTGCAGAAGGTGGGATTTGATCTAAGTTTTTTAGGAAACAAGGGAAGCCAGTAGGCAAATTAAGGAAGGAGAGTATTCCAACAATGGGATATTAAGCAAAAAGACATTGAATCCAGAAATGGAGCATCAGGTACAAGAAATAGCAAATAAGCCAGTGTCATTGGACTGTAATTATTATGCCTCAGTTTCCCTGCTTCAGTTTCCTTGAATTGTTCTGTCTCAGTTTCCTCCCCCTCTTCCTAGCCATTAGGACTGAGATAATTAGGGCTGCGGAACTCTGGCCACTCTGGCATTCCAGAGTCATAAAACTTCAGATGGCTTATCTTAAATGCTTGGGCATCGCCTGGGCCCAGACTTCCTGTCTCCTAGCTTCTTCACTCCCAACTTATCAGAATTTATGATCTTTCCTTTTTCACCCACAACCTGTCAGAATTAAAAAGTTATGGTTCTTCCTGGAATTTCCACTCTACCAGTGCTCTGTTCCCACTTTGCCTTTGTTTCCCTGATCACTGGAGCCCTATATAAGTCTCTGGAATTACTCGCTCATCCCTGGATGCTTTGAGACAAGAGTCCCATCCAAGCCGTTTGGCTAATATGGTTTTGCCAGTCCAACTTCTCCGCTGTTGAAATATTAAAAACTTCTCATCTCTGTCTTGCCTCAGTTTCTCTGGAATTACATAATGAAATATAAAGGATAGATTTTAAGAAGTTTTGGAAAGAAACCATGTTGTGAAGGACTTTAAATGGCAAACAGTGTTTGTTTTTGTCTTCAAGTTTTTTTCCCTTTTATTATGTCCCTTTTGGTTTAATTTTTCTTGTACAACATAACAAATATGGAAATATGCACTTTAAAAATTGCACACAACCTTTTTCAGATTGTTTGCTGGCTTGGGGAAAGGGAGATCAGGAAGGGAGGGAGGGAGAAAAAATTTAAAACACAAATTCTTAAAAATGAATGTTGAAAATTATCTTTACATATATTTGAAAAAATAAAATACTATTGAAAAATTTTTAAAATGGCAAACAGGATTTTATATTTGATCATGTAGGTAATAGGTAATGACTGAAGTTTGTTGAGTAGGGTGGTAACCTGTTCAGGACTGTGCTTTTGGAAGGATCATGACAACATGGGTAGGAATGGAGAAAGATTTGAGACAAGGAAGCCAACCGGCAAGCAATTACAATGATCTAGGCGTGATGTTATAACAGCCTGTCCCAGTGTGGTGACTGTGTTGGTAGAGATAAGGAAAAGTAAATGAGAAATGTTGTGAAGATAGAAATGACAAGACTTGTCAATAAAAGGATATCTGCAGTGAATGTAAGAGAGAAGTAGAAAATGACCCTGTTGTTGTGGACCTGAGATCTTGAGATAATGTTGATGCCCTTCATACTAATAGGTAAGCTTGGAAGAGGGGGTTTGGAGAAAAGATAATGAGTTGAACACATTAATTCTAAAATACTTGTATGGTATGCGGTTCAAGAAGTCCAAAAAGCAAGTGGTGATAAGAGATTTTCAGGAAAGAAGTGTATATGTGTGTATGTATATTTATATATATATATATATATATATGTATATATATATATAGATAGAGAGATAGATAGATAGATATATCTGGGAACTATCAGTATAGATATAATAATTGAACTCATGGGAGCCAATGAGATCTCCAACCATCATAAGGTAGAGGAAGAAGAAAAGAAAGCCCAGGGCAGAGCCTTGGGAAACAGACATAGTTATCTATGAATAAAGAACCTGCAAAGGAGCCCAAAGCATAATTAGACAAAGAGGAACAGTGTCACAAAAACCTAGAAAGGTGAAAGTGTCTAGGAGAGAGTGATTGACTGTGGTGAAGGTTTCAGAGAAGCCGAGAGGAAAAAAAGTCCATTATTTTTAGCAATTAAGAGATCATTGGTGACTTGGAAAGGGCACTTTCAATTTAATGATGAAGTTGAAAGCCTGATTACAAAAAAATTTAGAAAAGAGTGAGAGGAAGTAGAGACAGAGAATTTAGATGCCTTTCCCAAGGTATTTAGGGGAGAAGAGGAGAAATGTATAGTGACAGCTAGCTTGTCAGTTAGTTGCTAGAATCAGTAATGAATTAGGAGCTTATTACATAGAAATGTAGTGTATATTTATGTCTTTGGAATACAAAGTTCTGCTTAAATACATGTCCCTATTTATTTACTCATCTTGCACCCCTAGGTATTAGTATTCATCTCTGTACTGTTTAACACTTCTATCAATGATCTGAATACAGGCCTAGATGGCACAATTATCAAATTTTCCAAAAACACAAAGCTTCAGGGAAAAACTAAAATGTTGGAAAACAGAATCAAGATCCAAACATATCTCAACAGGTTACAAAGTTGAGCCAAATCTAACAATTAAATTTAATAGAGGTAAATATAACCTCTGAAGAGATAGTTGTGGAATTGCAATTGTAGAGAGCATTTACTCTCCAGCATTTATCTTTACCAGTGAAATCATAGGTCTCTTGCAAATATGTTAGCATTGTGCCAGACCTTAGGACACAAAGACAAAAATGAAAACAATCCCTGGTTTCTAAAAGGTTGCATTCTCGATATTACCCACATGAACATGGGCAAGTGATGTAACCTCAAGTTGCCCATCTACTTCACTGGTGGGAGTTCCTGCACTGAAAGTTCATTATACTGTAAAATAAAAGTTCATTATACTGTAACTGAACCTTTGTCTCCCACCTACTATACAAAAGTATTTATGTTCAAAAAAAGTCAATTTTAAACATATAAAATGGGGGAGGTATGACTAGACAAAATAGAAGTTTGCCTGGAAAAAATCTAAATGTTTTAGTAGGTAATAAAACTTGATGTGCATCAGTGGTATGTTATTTTTTTTAGAGTTTAGAAAACTAATGGCTACAGTAAAAGAGGCACAGAAACCAGGAAGAAATCAATGACAGCTGTTGATGAAATGATATATTGATTCAACCATTCTCTAGAGGATTTTGAAACGATGTCCAAAAGTCCATAACACCATGCATATCCTGGAAATACTACTACTAGATCTGTATCCTAAAGAGACAAAAAACAAAAAACAAAAACAAAAAAAGAAAAGAAAAAAGGCCCATATGTACAAAAACATTTATTGCAATTCTTTTTGAGGTGGTAAAAATTGGAAATTGAGGGGATGTCCATCCAAGGGAGAATGGCTAAATAAGTTATTATATGTGGTTGCAAGGGAATACTATTATGCTATAAGAAATGACAAGCAGGATGCTCTCAGGAAAACCTGGATAAGACTTACAAGAACTGATGCAGAGTAAAATGAGTAGAACCAGGGGAACGCTGTATATAATAACAGAAATATTATATGATGATCAACTGTGAATCAGTTAGCTATTCTGAGCAATACAATAATCCAAGACAATTTTGAAGAATTTTTGATGAAAAATACTATCTGTTGCCAGAGAAAGAACTGATGGAGTCTGAATGCAGATTGAAGCATACTATTTCTTTATGTTTATCGGGGGTCTTTTGTCTGTATTTTCTTTCACAACATGACCAATGGAAATATGTTTTGCATTGCTGCACATAGATAACCTATATTAAATTGTTCATGTTCTCAATGTGTGTATAGGTTTGTGTGTGTATAAGAGAGAGTGAGAGAGAGATAGCCACAGAGAGAGAGACAGAGATGGGGAGAGACAGAGAGATGGGGGTTGGGTCGAGAATCTAGAACTCAAAAATTTTTAGAAACAAATGTTAAAAATTGTTTTTACATGTAAGTGGGGGGGAAACTTTTTAAAAGAAGGCAGTGATAGGCTTGCTGTGCCCTGCTCTAATATGCCACGTTGGAATATTGTGTTCTATTTTGGGCATCCCATCTTAGGAAAGATTATCTGGAGAGGGTTCAGGACAGGGCAAATGGATAGTGAAGGGATTCATACTTATGCAATATGTAGGTTGATTAAAAGAAATGGGACTGTTTAGTCTAGAGATGAGAAGACTTAGGGGGAACAAAACAGCCTTCTTCAAGTTTTTGGGCTGTCATAAGATTATTCCACTTGGCACCAAATTGTAGAACTCAGAGCAAGGGGGAAAAGTTGAAAATTTAGATTTGATGTCAGGAAAACTTCTTGGTACTATCCAAAAACAGAATGGGTTGCTTTTGGAAATAGTGAGTCACCCTTCACCAAAAGTCTTTAAGCAAAGGCTTATGATCTTTTCTCAGGTAGATTATAGAGGTGCTTCCTTTCCTTCTTCTATATTTTGGTAGTTAGAGATCTCATCAGCTCCCATGGATTCAGTTACCATATCTATACTATGATTCACAAATCTATATATACAGTCCTAAATAATCTTTCCTGAACCTCAGTCATATATAAGATATATAGAAAGTAATATCAAAAGGAAGGTGAGAGATTTTGTAGGTGGATAAAGGAAGCAAATGGGAAAGGTCTTCCATAAAAATTGCAAAGTGAACTGAATCTTGAAGGAGGCCAAAGAAAAAAAACTAAGACTGTAGATGAGAAGGAAAAGCATTCAGACATGGCAGACGGTGCAAAAACCCTGAATTGGAAAGGGGAATTCATGTCAGAGAAATTGCAAATAAGAAGGGATTCTGGGAAGATGGGCCCAGGTGCACAGATGCTGTGGCTGTGGGCAAGGAGGAGCAAGCACAAGCTGATAGGGCGGTTGGATAGGGGCTCTGCTGGCTATGGTCACTCACAAGAGAATGGAATCCCTGGTTTTGATTTTAGGACAGAGGAGTGAGCTGAAGCTTACAGTCCTCCTGAAGGACAGGAGGGAGTAAGAGTTTTTACAGTAATAGTGCTGCTGAGGGACCTGATTGTGGCTCAGAGGAGGAGAGAAGTTTCTGAGGTCATGCTCCTAGGATAAAACTTAAAAAAAAAGAATAGCACAAAAAACCTGAAGCTTAAGACATTATCTCCCACACCTCAGAATATGAGCTTGATTCTAACAGAGAGATAACAGTCAAGAATTAGGCTGCTAAAAAAATGAGTAAGCAAAAGAGAATTGTGGTCAGTTTATTAGCTACACACAATTAGCTACTTTGAAGGTAGAGAAAATCAAGATTCAAACTCAGAAGATGTTGAAATCAAAACAGCTACTTCTGATGTAAAGCCCCAAAAAGACTTCTTAGTAAAGCTTAAAAAAGATTTTAAAATCAAATGAGAAAAGTTAAGGAAAAGGAGCTGGAAAAGAGACTCAATCAAGGAAAAGAGAATTGAAAAACCCATACAATTAGAATTGGATGGGGCAGCTAGATGGTGCAGTGGATTAGTCCTGAAGTCAAGAGGATCTGCGTTTAAATCTGACCTCAAACACTTAATACTCACTAGCTGTGTGATCCTGGGCAAGTCACTTAATCCCAATTGCCTTGCAAAAAAAAAAATCACCAAAAAAAAAAAAATTAGAATTGGGCAAGGGGAAGCTAATGAATTCAAGACACCAAAAAATAATAAAGCAAAATCAAAAGAATAAAAAAATAAAGGAGAATATAAAATACCTCATTACAAAAACGGACCTAAAAAAACAGATTTAGGAGAAACAATATAAAAATTGTTGGACTACCTCAAAGTTATTGTTTTTAAAAAAAGAGTCTAGACATTATACTTCAAGGAATCATTCAGGAAAATTGCTGGAACTTTAGAACTAAAGAGTAAAATAGAAATGGAAAAAAAAATCCATTGATCACCAACTGATAGAAATCCCAAGATGAAAACTCACAGGAATATTACAACTAATTTTTGGAGTTCCCAGGTCAAGGAGTCAATACTACATGCAACTAGAAAGAAGTAACTTAAATATTATAGAGCTGCAGTCAGAATAACACAAGATTTAGCAGCTTCTACGGTGAAAAACTGAAGGATATGGATTTTTCAAAAAGCAAAGGAACTAGGTTTGCAAGCAAGAATAATTTGCCTAGCAAACCTAAATCCTGAAAGGAAAAAAAAAAGATAATTAATTAAAGGACTTTCAGATATCTTTAAGGAAAAGACCAAAACTGAATAAAAAATTTTACCTACAATAATTAGGAGAAACATAAGAAAGTATACATGAAAGACTAATAATATGAGATTTAATAAAGTCAAACTCTTTACTTTTTGTACAAGATAAGTTCTGAAACTCTTAATAATGTTATCACTATTAGAGTAGTTTGAAAGTGTATAAATAGAAGACATGAGGTTGAGTTAATTATCATGAGATGATTCTAAAAAATAAAATTGGGTAGGGAAAGGTAAAATGTGGCAATTATCTCATATGAATGAGTCATGAATTGAAGAACTGTTACGGTAGAGGGCAAGAGAAAGTTGAGGGCTGGTAGTGCTAGAA